>NC_091591.1:24723436-24733436 GCF_042767895.1 Penaeus vannamei | reverse complement strand
GAGGGAGAGGAAAAAAGAGAGGCTGATAGAAAGGGAAAGGGAGAGGAAGAAAAAAAAATAGCGTGAAAGATAAAAAAAAAAAAAGGAAAAAAGAAAGACAAAGCAAAATATATCGAATAAAATCACCCAAAAAAACAATAACACTAAAAATAATTTTAAAAAATCACAACCATCATGAACCGAAAACCTACTCAAAACAAACGACCCAACAACAAAACTAGCAAAGGACTAACGAACAGAACTAACAGCGAAAACGAGATAATAACGGAATCCGCACATACGGGGAAACCACCCGGGGGGGGGGAGGGGGGGGGGACAGCACGCAAAATTAGTTTTCGCGGAAATCAGGACAAGCGGAATAGTGTGGGGGGGAGGGGGGGAAGAATGAGGAAGTGGTAGTAGAGAGTGATAAAGAGAGGTTGGAGGGACGGGAGTGGAGGAGGAAATGGGGGTGGGGGGGGGGGCGAGAGATGGAGGAGGATAAGTATGAGGAATTACCCTCGTTAACGTCATTATTGTTAGCGTTGTTATTGATATTCTTATCAATATCCTTATCACTACCGTTATTAACCATTAGCATAACATTATCATCATAATCCTCATCATTATCATCATAATCCTCATCATTATCATCATAACCCTCATCATCATCATAATCCTCATCATTATCATTATCAGCATCATAATCCTAATCATTATCAGCATCATAATCCTCATCATTATCAGCATCATAATCCTCATCATTATCATCATCATAATCCTAATCATTATCATCATAATCCTCATCATTATCATCATAATCCTCATCATTATCATCATAATCCTCATCATTATCATTATCGGCATCGTTATCCTCATCATCATCATCACTCCATCATCACTACCCCTCTGCACGTGACGTTCTTTCGCCCCGTTCCAACCACCACCACCACCACGATCATCAAAATCACTGCAATCTCCATCACCATCATTCACCACTTTCCTTCTCGGCCTCTATCGTGGCACACTCAGTTCACGAGTCGACTTCTGGGGCACCTTTTGGCACTGGACGAGACGACAACGAGCTTCTGTGATGTCAGTCTTCGTTTCCTTATGTCGTTCTCGTGCCGTTCGCTGGGCCCGTTCATCACTCGGAGTAAAGGTTACGTTCCGGTGAATAGTGGTGGGAATGTTAAGACAATAGTGATACTTCTACGAAAACAACAATGAATATAACAACACCAAGATCAAATACTACTATTACTATTACTACTTCTACCACCACCACCACCACCACCACCACTACTGCTGCTGCTGCTGCTGCTACTACTAACTACTGCTACTATTACTACTACTACTATTACTACTACTACTATTACTACTACTACTATTACTACTACTACTATTACTACTACTACTACTACTACTACTGCTACTACTGCTACTACTACTACTGCTACTTCTATTAGTACTACTACTAGTGCTACTACTATCAATGATAACTATAACAACATTAATGATAATAACAATAACAACGACACTACCAGCAATACTGACAATAATAATGATAACAACATCAACAACAACAAAACATAATTCAAAATTATTGACTTTCAACGTTAACTTCCCATAAACAGGGAAGACAAAGCAAATACAGTGACGGAATATATAATAATATATGGAGATCGACGAGAGAAATCGAACATTTTTTTTAGATAAAACGGAAATTTCTAAATAGAGATACAAAGTACAAAACGTTTATAGCAATGGTGGTGATGATGATGATAGCGGTGACGGTGATGGCAATGACGACGTCGATGATAATAATGATGATGATGATGATGATGATGATTATGATGGTGATGGTGATGATGATGATGATGATGGTGATGGCGGTGACGGTAGTGATGATGGTGATGGTGATGACAATGATGATAACATTAATAATAACAACAACAACAACAAGTCATAAACTGAAAACTCCCAAGGACGAAGCTAAGGAACAAAACGTTTCTAATGCGAGGCCAAGGGACAAACGTTTGATCGCAAGACGCTCCCCCAAAGGGAAAGTAAAAAAACAAACGTTTTTAAAACAACCTTAGACAACAAAACGCTGCCACTGCAAAACGAGCCGACGAAACGTTTCTTTCGAATGCAAATCCAAAGCAGAAAACGTTTCGCATTCCAGAACTACGACCTCAGCCTCGCACCGGGCATCGCAAAGAGCAGTTTGCATGCGAACCCAATCCTTGACTAAACTAACCTGCTTCTCTGTCTGTCTGTCTGTCTGTCTGTCTGTCTGTCTGTCTCTCTCTCTCTCTCTCTTCCCCCCCTCTCCCCCCCCCTCTCTCTTTCTTTCTCTCTCTCTCACCCTGCCTCTCCTCTCCTTCCCGCTCCCCCCTCCCTCCCTCTCCCTCCCTCTCCCTCTCTCTCTCTCTCTCTCTCTCTCTCTCTCTCTCTCTCTCTCTCTCTCTCTCTCTCTCTCTCTCTCTCTCTCTCTCTCTCTCTCTCTCTGTGTGTGTGTGTGTGTGTGTGTGTGTGTGTGTGTGTGTGTGTGTGTGTGTGTGCGTGTGTGCGTGTGTGTGTGTGTACATGTGTGTGTGTGTGTGTGTATGTGTGTGTGTGTGTCAGTGTGTGTGTGTGTCAGTGTGTGTGTGTGTCAATGTGTGTCATTGTGAGTCAGTGTGTGTCATTGTGAGTCAGTGTGTGTGGATGTGGGTGCGTGTGGATGTGGGTGGGTGTGCGTGTGTGCGTGCATGAAGAGGTGGGGGGGGTGAACTTGGAACCCGTTAGCCCCCCGAGTCACGTGTCCGAGTCAGGCGAGTGCAGTTGCCGCGGCCGTGTGTTTATGCTCTTGATAATTTACTTGTTTGTCTTTGCAGTGAAGATATAATATATGTAATAAAAATATATGTACATTTTTTTGCCTTAGAAGCTGAGGGAAGGTGGGTGGGTGGGAGGTAAGTAAAGAAGGAAGGAAGGAGGGAGAAGAGAGGAAAAGATGGAAGGAGGGAGAGGAGAAGGGATGAAAGGAAGAGAGAGAGAAAAAAATTAAATCAACTGAACAGAACCGTTAAAAGCACAACAACAACACGGCGCGCAGGTCCACCGGGGCCTTGAGTGACGTCTCTCGAACTAATTATGAATAAGCAAGAATTTCAAGCCAGGAAATGTGCCCACGAAATGCCACGTCTTTGAGGGCGCAGGTCTGCCAATGGAGCAGGGACTATTTGGATGATAATGAAGTAGACTCACTCACACACTCACTCACTCACTCACTCACTCACTCACTCACTCTCTCACTCTATTCAACTATCTACCTCGTTTATCTCTCTTCATCTTTCATTCTCTCTTTCTTTGCCTGGCTAACCGACCGACTGACTGACTGGCCGACTGACTAACCGACCGACCGACCGACTGACTAACCGACCGACCTTACATGACTGACTGACTTACAGCCCGACTGACTGACCGACCAACTGACTATCTATCTCTCTGTCTGCCTGTTCCTCACCCGACCTCCCTCTCCCTCTCCCTCTCCCAACTCGAGACCCCATCCACCAGGCTCTGTCCTCGCGCAAAGGCAAACGGCGCGCAGTCAAAATTCGGAAACCTCAACGGGAGACAAAGAAGTGATCAAGGGGACCACAAGGCACGTGAGGCGGGGGGGGGGGGGGGGGGAATTAGCTCAGGCAGAGGCAGCCGAGTTTTTCGGTCTCTCTCTCTCTCTCTCTCCCTCTCCCTCTCCCTCTCCCTCTCCCTCTCCCTCTCTCCCTCTCCCTCTCCCTCTCTCTCTCTCTCTCTCACTTTCGTTCTCATTCTCTCTCTCTCTCTTACTTTCGTTCTCATTCTCAATCTCTCTCTCTTACTTTCGTTCTCATTCTCAATCTCTCTCTCTTACTTTCGTTCTCATTCTCAATCTCTCTCTCTTACTTTCGTTCTCATTCTCAATCTCTCTTCGCGTTCTCTCTCTCTCTCTCTCTCTCTCTCTCTCTCTCTCTCTCTACTTTTATTTTCATTCTCGATCTCATTCTCTTCTCTCTCTCTCTCGCGCTCTCTTTCGTTCTCATTCTCAATTTCTCTCTTTTTCTTCTTTTTCCTCTCCCTTCCTTCCCTTACCCTTCAGTTCCTTACTTTTCCTCTCTCTTCTTCCCTTTCTCTCTATCCCCCGCCCCATTCCCCTCTCTCCCTCCCTTTTCCTCTCTTTCTCTTCTCTCCTCTCCCTCCTCCCCAAAGCAAAGTTAACAAACAACCCAAATATGAGTATCTTTCATCTCGGCGGGACGATGACTTGCTCTTATTCTTTTTAAGAAATTCGCTAAAAAAAAAAAAAAAAAATTGAATCATCTGAGGTTGAAGACTTCTGACAAAAAATCTCTCTCTCTCTCTTCTTTTTTAGTTCGAAAACGTATGAGTTCACGAGCCTGCTGAAAAAAATCTCTCACTCTCACTCTCTCTCACTCTCTCTCTCTCTCTCTCTCTCTCTCTCTCTCTCTCCCTCTCTCTCTCTCTCTCTCTCTCTCTCTCTCTCTCTCTCTCTCTCTCTCTCTCTCTCTCCTTTTTTAGTTCGAAAACGTATGAGTTCACGAGCCTGCTGAAAAAATCTCTCTCTCTCTCTCTCTCTCTCTCTCTCTCTCTCTCTCTCTCTCTCTCTCTCTCTCTCTCTCTCTCTCTCTCTCTCTCTCTCTCTCTCTTTCTCTCTCTTTTTTAGTTCGAAAACGTATGAGTTCACGAGCCTGCTGAAAATTCTCTCTCTCTCTCCCTCTCTCTCCCTCTCTCTCTCTCTCTCTCTCTCTCTCTCTCTCTCTCTCTCTCTCTCTCTCTCTTTCTATTCTATCTGTCTCTCTCTCTGTCTTTCTCTCTTTTTCTCTCTATTTCTCTCTTTCTCTCTTTCTTTCTCTCTTTCTTTCTCTCTTTCTTTCTCTCTCTCTCTCTCTCTCTCTCTCTCTCTCTCTCTCTCTCTCCCTCTCTTTCTCTCTCCTTTTTTAGTTCGAAAACTTATGAGTTCACGAGCCTGCTGAAAAAAAAATCTCTCTCTCTCTCTCTCTCTTTCTCTCTTTCTCTCTCTCTCTCTCCTTTTTTAGTTCGAAAACGTATGAGTTCACGGGCCTGCTGAAAAATTCTCTCTCTCTCTCTCTCTCTCTCTCTCTCTCTCTCTCTCTCTCTCTCTCTCTCTCTCTCTCTCTCTCTCACTTCTTTTTTAGCTCGAAAACTTATGAGTTCACGAGCCTACCGGAGTGTGACTTGCGCATCGACTCGCTGCTGCCTTCGGAGGGTAATCAATAATAATGATTCGTTCTCTCGGGGTACAATTTGTCTGGATGTTTTGAAGTTCGGGAGACAGGGGGAAACTTCTGCCGCTTATCGTTATGATGGATATGCTGTTCTGACACTTTCATTGTCTTTATCAAGTATGCGATGGTACACATAGGTATACAGCACATAACTGGGATATAAGAGGGATTCCTTTAGTAGAGGGAGAGAGGGAGAGAAGGGAGGGAGGGGGGGAGACGGAGAGGGAGAGGGGGGGGGGGAGAGGGAGAGGGAGAGGAGAGGGAGGAGAGAGAGGAGAGGAGAGGGGGAGAGGGAGAGGGGGAGAGAGAGGAAGAGGGGGAGAGAGAGGGAGAGGGGAGAGAGAGGGAGGGGGAGGGAGGGAGAGGGAGAGGGAGAGGGAGAGGGAGAGGGGGAGAGAGAGGGAGGGAGGGAGGGAGAGAGAGAGAGAGAGAGAGAGAGAGAGAGAGAGAGAGAGAGAGAGAGAGAGAGAGAGACAAACACTCACATCCACACATTCCCCTTCCACCGTGTGAGTACCACAAACACATCCACACATTTAATACAAAAAGAATAAATAAATGAAAACAATAACAAAAAAACAACAACAAAAAAACGGGAGGAGGATGAGATTAATCTAACGTTTCGCATTCTTCGTCTCAATCGCAATAAACCAGAAATTATAAAAAGAACATAACTTTTTTTCTCTCTCCAAAACATACCCCGAGACCGCTTTCATCTGCTGACGGCTGACGAAAGACCTGCGCTGACGTCGGGGCTGATGCGAGAAAGCAGAAGGTTCTGGGTGTCGAGAACGCATATTAGTGTATGTAAGTAATATCAACTAGCTTAGGATGTTAACGAGGCTGGAGGATTTGTTCATCGGGTGCACTCTAGTTCATGGTATGTCTCTTGCCCCAGCCACCTGGATTCTCAATCTATCTATCTGCTTGTTTCTCTGTCTCTCTTCCTCTTCTTTTCTCTGTCTGTGTGTCTTCTCTTTCGCTCCCTGCTCCCTCTCCCCCTTCTTTTTTTTCCTTTCCTTACTCTCCCTCTTTCTCTCCCCCCTCTCCCTCTAACCATCCCTCTTCACTCTCACCCATCCCTCCTCCCCTCCTTCCCACCCTTCCTCCCTCCCACCCTTTCCCCTTCCCACCCTCCCTCCTTCCCACCCTTCACCCTTCCCTCCCCTCCCTCCCACCCTCCCCCCTTCCCCCCTCCTTCCCACCCTCCCTCCCTCCCCTCTTCCCCCTTTCCTCCCTCCCTTCTTCCCACCCTTCCCCTTCCCTCCTCCCTCCCTCCTATACAACCCTCGCATGCAACAAGTGTCAGAAAAAAAAAAAAAAAAAAAAAACGTAGGATCCCGCACGCCCCCCCCCCGATCCCTCTCCCTCCGCCAAATAACAAGTGCGCAGATGACGTCCGTTTTTTTTTTTTTTTTTTTTTAAGGCTGAAGAAGTTTTTATTCCGGTGCGATTTTTCTTCTTTTTTTGAGTTGTTGGTCCTGGGTCTTGAGTCCGTAGCAGAGGCGGCCATGGAAGGGGGGTGCTGCTCGTGGCCCCTGGGGTAGGGTAGGGGGGAGACCTGCGCGTTACGTAATAGTTGTTTTTTGCTTTTTTTTGTTTTGTTTTTTTTTGTTTCGCTCTTTCTGTCTTCCTCTATCCCTCCCCTTTTGTCTTTTTCCCTATTCCTCTATTCCTCCCCTTTCTCCCCTCTTACTCCTCCCTCTCTCCTCTCTTACCCTCCCTCTCCCTCTCTTACCCTCCCTCACCCTCTATTACCCTCCCTCTCCCCTCTTCCCTCTCTTACCCTCCCTCTCCCTCTTCCCTCTCTTACCCTCCCTCCCTCTCCCTCTTCCCTCTATTACCCTCCCTCTCCCCTCTCTCTCCCTCACCCCATTTACCCCCGCCTCTCCCAGACACGCTGAATTATCACCCCACTTGGCCCTTCCCGGTGAATCGCCCAAACCCACCAAGCCTTCGCAAGCCTGTTTTGCACAACCGCTAATTGAGGCTTTCGCAACACTCCTGCTCATGTTTGTCCATTTCCCAACCTCTATGCGAGATCGTATTTATTCATTTTTTTTTCTTCTTCTGCTGTTGCTGTTCTCGTTATTGTTGCCCGTTTTCTCATTATCGGTATTACTATTATTTCTTTGATTATCACTATTATTATCATTATCATTATTACTATTATTTCTTTGATTATCACTATTATTATCATTATCATTATTACTATTATTATTTCTTTGATAATCACTATTATCATCATTATCATTATTATTACTACTATAATCATCATCAGTATCACTATCACAATAATCTTTAAGTTATCATTATCATCATCATGATCATAATCATTATCTCTAGTATTATTATCACCATTATTACTATCATTATCATTACAATTAATGTTCTCGTTCTCTTTATCGTTATAATTACGATCGTCATCACCATTTTCATTATCCTCATCATTCATTAACATTAATATTATTGATATAATTATCGTCATTACCATCATTACTATAATCATTTATATCAAAATGATAATTTCATCGACCTTTGAAAAGTCAATGTAAATCATATTTTTTTCCTTTCAAACCCACTTCTGCCTCCCTCTCTCCCTCTCCTTGTTTCCCTCCTTCTCTTTCCCCTCATCCCCTCTCCCTCTCTTTCTCCCTCTCCTCCCCTCCTCCCTCTCTCCTTTACAGCTTTCCTTTTTTTATTAATTATTCGGTTATTAACCCAGGGCTTTCAACCCTCGCCCTCTAGCCTATCTCCTCCTTCCACATTCTCTCTCTCTTCTTCTTCTTTATCCTTAGTTTCTCCTTTGCTCTCATTCCCTCCAATCATCATCTTGCTGTCATCCGATTCCCCGGCGGCTCTTCCAGGGAAATCCCCGCGTCCCGAGACAGCGCCACCTGCCCCTCTGCTTTCGCCTCTGCTTCTGCTTCTGCTTTCGCCTCTGCTTCTGCTTTTGCTTCTGCCTCCGTCTCTGCTTCTGCCTCCGTCTCCACCTCTGCTTCTGCCTCCGTCTCTGCCTCTGCTTCTGCCTCTGCTTCTGCTTCTGCTTCTGCTTCTGCCTCTGCTTTTGCTTCTGTTTCTGCTTTCGCCTCTGCTTCTGCTTTCGCCTCTGCTTCTGCCTCCGTCTCTGCCTCTGCTTTTGCTTCTGCCTCGGCCACCCCCTCTGCTTCTCCTTGTATCACTTCCACTCCCATTATCTCTACCTCTTTATTCTCTTTCTGCTTCTGCTTCTGTTTCCGTCACGGTCTTTGCCTCTGCTTATGTTTCTGCTTCTGTCATCACCCCTGCCTCTACTTCCGTTTCTGCTTCTCTCCCTGACTCTTCCTCTTCCTCTGCCTCTGCTTCACTCCCTGCTTCTGCCTCTTCCTCTGCTTCTGCTTCACTCCCTGCTTCTGCCTCTTCCTCTGATTCTGCTTCACTCCCTGCTTCTGCCTCTTCCTCTGCTTCTGCTTCTCTCCTTGCCTCTGCCTCTTCCTCTGCTTCTCTTCCTGTCTCTTCCTCTGCTTCTACTTCTCTCCCTGTCTCTTCCTCTGCTTCTGCCTCTCTCCTTGCCTCTGCCTCTTCCTCTGCTTCTGCTTCTCTCCTTGCCTCTGCCTCTTCCTCTGCTTCCTCCTCCTCCTGCTTCTGTTTGCGCCACCGCATCAGCCTCTCCCCCTTCCTCTCCCTACTTCCGCTGCCGCACAAGTTGTTCCAAACTCCCGCAAAAACACTCCCCCCCCCGTGCATTCCTCCCCCACCCCCGTCCCTTCCCCATCTCTCCCTCATTACCCTACCTCCCTCCCTCCCTCCGTACTTAGAAAAATAAATACATATAAATTGCTCGCCTTTGATTTAATGTTACTCTTGAAAAGTCGGCCGTGACTGCTGTGTCTCCGCTGCGCCCACTTCACTTCCTCTCTTCAGTCTTTCCTTGTAGTCATAGCATAGTAGTCTCTCTCTCTCTCTCTCTTCTCTTCCTCTTTCTCTCCCTTTTCTCTTCCGCTTTCTCTCTCTCCCCCTCTTCTCTTCCTCTTCCTCTCTCTCCCGTGTTCTCTTCCTCTTCCTTTCTCCTTCTCCCCCTTCTCTTCCTATTCCATTCTCCTTCTTCCACTTCTCTGCCTCTTCCTTCCTCCTTCTCCCTCTTCTCTTCCTCTTCCTTTCTCCTTCTCCCACTTCTCTTCCTCTTCCTTTCTCCTTCTCCTACTTCTCGTCCTCTTCCTCTTTCTCTCTCTCTCTTCTCTTCCTCTCTCTCTCCCCTCTCCCTCCCTCTCCCTCCTCCCCCTCTCTCTCTCTCCCCTCTTCTCTTCCTCTTTTTTCTCTCTCTCCCCCCCCACACACACACAAGATCCTCCCCGCCGCCCTGCCCCCAGCCGCCCCCGAATGACCCGTCCAATTTGAACTCCGCGCAGGTGAACACCTCGGTCTATCGCCTCCCACTGCTGCCCCCTTATCTCCTTCCTCGCCCCACCTCCCCCCTCCCCCGCCCTTGCAGTCAAATCCTGGTCCATTACGATCTTACAGATACCTCCCTCTTCTCTCTCTCGTTCTCTCGTTCTCTTTCTCTCTCTCTCTCTTTCTCTCTCTCTCTCTCTCTCTCTCTCTCTCTCTCTCTCTCTCTCTCTCTCTCTCTCTCTCTCTCTCTCTCTCTCGTTCATTACTTCATTCCTTCCTCTTATCTTCGATCTCCTCCTTGCTCTTATTCTCTAGTCTCCCTTATTTCCTTCAGCTGTTCTACTCCATCCCCCTTC
>NC_091591.1:24683436-24688436 GCF_042767895.1 Penaeus vannamei | reverse complement strand
GATAATAGCAGGAATAACAATCTTCATTCTCATTATCATCATCATTATTATGACCAACATCAATAATAATAATAACACTAATAATGATGATAACAATATCAAATAATAACAATAATCAAACAATATACATAAATAATCATGGTGACCTACCTCATGCGGACTATGATCATATGACTTCTTGACCATGGGCTGCTGTCGATCAGCCTTCTCATTCCCAGCTTCATTCATGTGAATGATTGATGACACAGATGAACGAGCACGTACGCGTGGCCTCCTGTAAGCACTTGGGTCTTCAAACCTATGGCCTGTTTGTGAGAAAAGAGAAATTAGGTTAATGATTTGGGCTTTGTCATTATACATATAAGACTGTGGTGAGAGGTAGCAGAAAGGCAGCTAAAGAGAAAGTTGTCGAGGAGGGATAGGAAAAGATTTTGATATGATTCTAAGGCTCATTTACAAATCAATTCACATGGTGTGCAAATAGCAAAAGAGCAAAACCTAAACTAATTGAATTTATCTTAATCTAGGCTGTGGAGTGCAAGGCTCCAGCTGGGGATTGTTAGAGTGTCATACTTCAGTCTGTGTCAAATTCTTTTTTCTTATTCTCTTTACCAGATGACATCCTGAATGCTTCTCTTCAAACTTCTCAAAAGAATTAAAACAAATAACTTTTTATCAGAGCTGCACACCACCATGTAGGGTCCAATACAATAAGGTCAAACTCCAGGGGTTAAAAGGGCCATCAAAACATCAAATAAACCTGCCAGAAAAGTGGATACTTTAGCTGTCAAACAATAAGACTGGAAAAACTACTGGCCAACAAGCTGTATCCTGCCCACATTACCTAATGTATTAGCATCCCATGTATTGTCTAAACTCATACATTTTAATTCAACGAAGCTGTGGAATAGACATTATAGAAACTATCCAGTTTAATTGTCTTTCATGTTTCAGGCAGGAGAGCTAGACTGGATAGAAAGATGAGCAAGGGAGAGAAGGGGAGGAGAGACACACAAAGAGGAGAGAGGGAGGGAGAGAAGCTAAAAGAGAGAGATACTAGAGAAATTGCCAGAGGCAAAGGATGAAAGGGAGTAAGGCAAAGAGAGGGTGACAGACTAAGAGAAAGTAACACACAACGGCTAAGACAAAGTAACAAAAAGGTAACAAAAAGATGCAAAAGATGTTTACAAGAATAAAAATAGACAAGTAAAAACAATTATAATATAAAAAAACTCACTTGCAATGTCATCCAAATCGTGTTCCTTGAGATAGTCCACCTCCTCGTGAATGGCCTTGGAAGCATATGTCTGCAGTTCATGCTCGCTTCCAGCATGACGACGCCAGGATGGATCCTCCACAGAGTCGCGACGACGACGGTGGCTTCGCCTGAATGATCAATAATTTATTTTATTATCTCCAGTCTAGTTAAAAGAATAAACAACTTTGCAGTTATGGAGAAGTTAATGATTTCCTTGGCAATCCACAACTATCAACAACTACTGGAAAAAATCTGGTTTATTCACCGACAGTAGAAGACTGATTTCACTTACAATCTACAACTACAGAAGAAGTAAAAATAAATCTAACATATACAATTGGGAGACTAAATAAAGATTCATCTTGCTAGCCCCACTACAGAATAGCTACAAAAATATATACATCTTTTAGAAGTTATAATCAAACTTTTTTTTTTTTACTAATATACTATCTTAGGAACTTGTACAGTTGATTAAACTGATCATGTCTCCTTTCCGGGTGACTTTCAATGGCTTTTGTGTAAAAACTCTATTAGCTTAACTTTTTTCCTTTTCTTTGGGTTTAAATAAAGCAAATCCTCTGTGATCTTAGGGGGAAAATATGTAACATCCTCTAAATAAATAAATGTATATCAAGTACAGTACACAGGCTAACTAGATTATGATAGTATGAAATCATCAAAATTAACAAAATTTAATTGGAATGTATTATGTGAGGAATATTATACTATATACTACAAATAAAAAATATAATACAGCAATTACTATATTATATCATAAAGGCTCATCAAATCTACTATCATCAGTGAGACTTGACCAATCTAATGGGTTTTAGTGTACAAGTCAATATCCAGTACTTCTATTTTTTTTTCTTTTTTGAGCTAAAAGTATTAACAAACAACAAAATCATGCTCATGCTATTCCACACTAATTAACATTAAACTCACTACATCTATGTTATCTAAAGTACCAGAAAACATACATGTAATAAACATCAAATAAAATTAGAAAAAATAAAAATATCCATGTAACTGAAAAGCCAAAATGTTCATACACCTGGTATCATTTTAGCACTAAAAAGTTTTAATGGCAAATAAGTACAAATAAAATGTACAAATCAATTGGAGAATGGCTTATGATGCATACACTGGGATTACAACTATCAAATAAGCAGAGCAACTAAACAGATATTCTATGATAATGGATAAAGGAAATATTTAAAATTTCACTATTTCACTATATAATGTAAATAAACACTATAATGAAGCAGAGTATGTTGCTATGCTACAGTGATACGACAATGTCAAAATTAAGGGTCATATGTCAAAGCACTGTTTTCAGTCTCCAATTTATTGGCTGTGACAAAAACATGTAAAAAAAAAATAAATCTTAAAAAATGCGTATCAACACATTCTTGAAAACAAACGTGTTATTCTCATTCTGATTCATATCTCTCATGTCAAAGCATGTGTTACCTTATCAAATACAAAGTTGGCTTATGCTCAGCAAACGCTGTATCAGGCTGCCAACTGTAAAATTCATAGGCATCACTACATCCAACACCTGAGTGGACCCTCTTATTAAGATGCTGAATTTCATCATTTGTGAAGGTGAATAGAGATTTACAGCAGGGAAAATGTTGTTTTATTGAATAATTCTTTTCTACCCCATAAATATAATGTAATGCAGAGCCTTGTATATAAAATTGGATAAAGATTCACACATGTATAATGTGAATACTAGAGATTTGCTGAGAAAGGACATTCCTTTCTTCTTAGAACAAAATCCTGTCATCTTTTGTAAACTTGTAAACTTATATGATCCATAAGTTCTACTTAAGAGAGTCCTACTACAGAAATATCAACTTTACTAAAATTACTGTAAGTGTTATGTTTTATTTAGTGCAAAACAACTCGGTACTATGATTTACTTTACATTAACAGTCACAGAAAGGTAAGAAAAAAATTGGATTCTCCAATCCACTACAATAATTTTCAAATAAGATATATCAAAACAGTTGATACAATATATATTTTACTCTATGTCAAGATCTTAAAAAATACAGCAAAGCTGTTTCTGAAATAGTGGTAGTACTTAGTATGTACCCACATTACACTTGGAGTACAGTTTATACTACCTCAAGACATTTCTTCTTTTTTCTTTTCTTCTTTTTCCTATCTATTTATAAAAATAGATTAAGCAATGAAACTTACCTCTTCCGAGGAACTTCTTTGTTTTCCAAATCATGGTGCTCTTCTTCACCTGTGTAACAATGATAAATATTAGCATTTCAGCCAACAGTTTGGCACTAGAGTATTTTTTACTCATCTTTATTTTAAAAATAATGGCAACTGTGACATACAAAGAAAATATAATTTTGGAAGTTTCAATACTTTCACTGTGTAATTAAGTGCAACTAACTCTCAATCACTTCACTTCAAATAGTTTAGTGAATCTGACAATTTTTTGTATTATTCAACTATAGGTCTGAAAATTCTCTATTTCAGACCAGCAACAAAGGTACCAATTTCAAAGTATGAGGTGTATATAAGCATGAGAAATTAAACATTATATGCTAAGACTTACTTCACCACTTATTTCCAAGAAAACTGTATGGCTTTTGAAGCCATAATGTGTATTAAGGTAAATCAAAAGAATATATCTATTTTGCAAATAAATAATGTTAGTGGTCACTGGTGTATATATTATACCCTTCAACTGACTGCATGCAATGAATACCAGTGCCTATTAATGAACTATGTCATCAAAGCAATCTATATTATTTCCTCATTCTTCATCAATCATTATATTCTATAGTCTATACTACATACATAATAAAGAAACAAGAAAAATTATCACTTTTATACTTACAGATAAAATTCAAACTTTAGTTATCATAAATAAAAAGATGCAAAATCTTCTATTCTAATAACTGAACCATTAATGCAAACATCAAGCATCACCATGTTATGTTTTTTCTTTTAATCAAAATTTAAAAAATTACTTAGCAAAAAAGTCAGTAAATTCCAGAGATGCATTCCATCACCAAAGTATATATCAAATGCTTTCCAAATAAACAGTGAAAATACGTACCAATTTGCAGGACTTACTACCAATAAACGGTAACCAATATTTTCTAGCTTGAGCCACTTTTAGCCCATATCCTGCGTCTGATTTTTCATTGTAAAAAACAGCACAAAAAAAAGGGGCTCCTGATTCTCTTGTGGAAAAGGATGTGAGGATCAAGGAAGGGGAGGGGGGGAGAAGTAACGGACAAGGAACACGGAAGAATACAAATGGAGGAAAGTTGGGAATGGAGGAACACAAATGGGCAAGCAAGGGGAATGGACGAACACAAATGGGCAAGCAAGGGGAATGGACAAACACAAACAAACAATGGGAATAGATGCACATAAAATGAAGTTGAAGGAGGATGGTACAAACACAGTGCAGCGGACCAGCATGATGTGCACATTTACTCAAAGAAATGGGACAGAAAGCACTGCAAGGAAAACAAAGCAACGGGATCTACAAGGACAAATAGCTCGACAAGCTTTCAATACTGGATGCATATGTGTAAAGAAATATTCTTGTATGTTGTAACATCATGCAAACAGGGAGAATAAAAAGGCAGGGGTAGAAAAAAAATAAAAATAAAAATCAGCTATTGAGCAATCAAAATCAAAATCACTCTTGTCCTTATTGGCAGAAGGGAATGAAGCACAGACACAAAAATTGCCTATC
>NC_091591.1:24671843-24679343 GCF_042767895.1 Penaeus vannamei | reverse complement strand
GCGCCCCCTTCTTCTCCTTTTGTGCGCAAGGACTTTGTTGTTGAGTGTGTGTGTATGTTTGTACGGGTGTGTGTGTGTGTACGGGTGTGTGTACGTGTGTGTTTGTGTGTGTTTGTGGGCGTGTGTGTGTGTATGTGTTTGTATGTGTGTGTGTGTGTGTTTGTACGTGTGTGTGTTTGTACGTGTGTGTGTGTGTGTTTGTACGTGTGTGTGCGTGCGTGTTTGTACGCGTGTGTGTGTGTGTGTTTGTATGTGTGTGTGCGCGCGCGTGTGTATGTGTATGTATGCATGCAAGTATGTATATAAATCTCCATAGGTCGTCCCTCCTGAATATGCATGTATACCCGCACTCATACCACCGATTCTCTCTGCTCACGTAATTCGAGATATACACCAGATACGAACCGGGGAAGTCTCATTAATTAAGAGGGAGTGAGTGGCGCGCATGTGTGAGTGTGTGGCCTCTCTGCACCGTACACAATGAGCGAGTGAGTTGGTATTCCAGCGGCTCCTTCCAGCGGCTCCTTCCAGCGGCTCCCTTTTTACACGGCGGAGAAAAAGGAAAGTCGGGGGAGGTATGAAGGGGAAGGGGGAGGGGGTGGGGGGGACATGGGGGGGTGTAAAGGGGAAGGAGGGGAAGGGGGGGAGAGTGGAAGGGGTGAGGGGACGAGAGAGGACGGATAGGAAAAGGGGAAGGGAGATTATCATAACAATTTAGGACGAGGATAGAGGACATAGATAGATAAAGAGAGAGAGAGATAGATAGAGAGAGAGAGAGCGAGAGCATATCGCAGAGTATGTTCAGCATATTCCCGGCGCAGGTCTTCGAAGGAGGAATAGAAACATGGAAGATAAAGGAGGGACATCAACGAAAGCGGAAAAGAGTTGGAAACGCAAAGAGAAAAATGTAGGAAAATAAGAGAAGAATCTACACAAGAGAATAAGCTACAGTGTTGCCGAATAAGAGACAGATCAAGACAGCTTCACTTTTATCATTTGAATTAACTAGCATAAAAAGGATAAACAGTAAATAGATACTACATAGATAGATTCGTGAATAAGTAAAGATATGTATAGATAGATTAATAGATTAGTGAATAAGAGAATAAATGCATAGATAGATTAGATTAAGGAATAGATACATAGAGTATTAGAAAGAAACATACATACTGACATGTGAATAGATAATGAATAGATGCACAAATAGTCGAAATAGTGAAAAAGATAATAAATAGATAATGAATAGGCATATAATTAGTTGAAGGAATTAAAAGCAAAAAATAGACAAATTGATAGAAAAATACATCATTAAATGAATAAGTTAATCAAATTGATAAATAAAAGAATACAGGAATAGAGAGATAAATAAATACATACATAATTAGATGAAAAGACCAAATAATTAGATTTTCTTCTTAATCTTATTCTTGGTGCTGCTGTTATTGTTTTATGATTGTTATTATTATTATTATTATCATCATCGTCCTCATTATGATTATTATGAACAGCAAAATGAATAAACGAGGAAGAGAATAAATTTATTGAACTCACCGACATCCACAGAACAAGAAACGGAATAAAAAAATGCATAATCTGGACCCCGACGAGAGGATAAAGAAACAAACAAAAAATAAATCATTAGATGAATAAGTTGATCAAATGGGTAAATAAAAGAATACAGGAATAGAGAGATAAATAAATACATAATTAGATGAAAAGACCAAATGAACAGCTAAATGAATAAACGAGGAAGAGAATAGACTTCCTGAACCCACCGACAGCCATAGAACAAGGGGATGGAAGGGAAAGAAAACAAACAAATAAACAGAAAAGGAGAAAATAACTAGAAAACAAAACGAATAAGATGGAAAAATAAGAGTACCGATATCCACAGAAAGAGAAAACGGAATGAAAGATGCATAATCTGGACCCCGACAAGGAAACAAACAAACAAAAAAGAAAAAATGACAAGAAAACAAAACGAATAAGATGGAAAAATAAGAGTACCGAGATCACCGCCATCCACAGAACAAGGGAATGGGATGAAAGAGGAATAATCTGGACCCCGACGAGGAAACAGACAAACAGAAAGAGAAAGCTAATAAGATGAAAAATTAACTCATTGGACCCACCGATTCAGAACAAGAAAACGGAATAATAAATGTATAATCTGGACCCCGACAGAAAACAAAAAGAAAAGAACAAGAAAACATAACGAATACGATGAAAAATAAAAGTACTGAATCCACCGGCATCCACAAAACAAGGAAATGGAATGAAAAAGGAATAATCTGGACCCCGAGGAGCAAACAAACAAACAAACAAATAATTATAATAATAATATATAATAATAATATGATATATATAAATGACTATAATAATAATATAAATAAATATAATAATAAATTCTCGACACAATCAAGACAAAAAAAAAAAAAAATGAAGAAAACGAATAAGATGAAAAGTGAACGTACTGGACCCACCGGCAGAGAATAAGAAACAGAATGAAAAAGGCATAATTTGGACCCCGACGAAAAAAAAAATCAAACAAAAAACAAGAAAAAACGAATGAGATGAAAATTAAAAGTACCGAATCCACCGCCATCCACAAAACAAAAAAACGGAGTGAAAAAGGCATTATTTGGACCACGACGAAAAAACAAAAAACAAAAACAAACAAACAAAAAAGAAGTAAATAAGAAAACAAAACGAGTAAGATGAGAAATAAAAGTACCGACATCCACAAACAAGAAAAATGAATGAAAAAGGCATTATTTGGACCCCGACGAAAAAAAAAAATGAAAAAATAAAGAAAAAAACGTACAAACTAAAAACAAGTAAATAAAACAAAACGAGTAAGATGAGAAATGACCGCACTGGACCCACGAAACGAAAACGAAATAAAAAAACGCAAAATTTTGAAACCCGGCGACAAACGAGCAGCAGGCAGTCGCCATTTCCGGTGTCGCTGGATGAAATGAAAAAAAAAAAATAAAAAAGTAAATAAGAAAAGAAAAGAGTAAGATGAGAAATAAAAGTACAGAATCCACCGACATCCACAAAAAAAAAAAAAAAAAAAAAAAAAAAAACAGTGAAAATGCATACTTTGGACCACGACGAAAAAACAAAAACAAACAAACAAAAAAGAAGTAAATAAGAAAACAAAACGAGTAAGATGAGAAATAAAAGTACCGAATCCACCGCCATCCACAAAACAAGAAAATTGAATGAAAAAGGCATTATTTGGACCCCGACGAAAAGGAAAAAAATAAATAAATAAAAAATAAAGAAAAAAAATGAACAAACTAAAAACAAGTAAATAAAACAAAACGAGTAAGATGAAAAATGACCGCACTGGACCCACGAAACGAAAACGAAATAAAAAAAAACGCAAATTTTGAAACCCGGCGACAAACGAGCAGCAGGCAGTCGCCATTTCCGGAGTCGCTGGATGAAATGAAAAAAAAAAAAAAAAAAGTAAATAAGAAAACAAAACGAATGAGATGAAAAATAAAGGTACCGAATCCACCACCATCCACAAAAAAAAAAAAAGGTAGTGAAAAGGCATTATTTGGGCCCCGACGAAAAAAGAAAAAAAAAAAAAAAAAAAAAAAAAAAAACAATAAAACAAAACGAGTAAGATGAGAAATAAAAAAAGCAAAAAAAAACGAACAAACTTAAAACAAGTAAATAAAACAAAACGAGTAAGATGAGAAATAAAAAAAGCAAAAAAAACGTACAAACTAAAAACAAGTAAATAAAACAAAACGAGTAAGATGAGAAATGGCCGCACTGGACCCACGAAACGAAAACAGAATAAAAAACGAAAAATGTGAAACCCGGCGACAAACGAGCAGCAGGCAGTCGCCATTTCCGGAGTCGCTGGATGAAATGAAAAAAAAAAAAAAAAAAAGCAAATAAGAAAATAAGACGAGTAAGATGAGAAATAAAAGTACCGAATCCACCGACATCCACAAAAAAAAAAAAAAAAAAAAAAAAAAAAAAAAAACGGAGTGAAAATGCAAACTTTGGTCCACGACAAAAAAAAACAAAAACAAACAAACAAAAAAGAAGTAAATAAGAAAACAAAACGAGTAAGATGAGAAATAAAAGTACCGAATCCACCGCCATCCACAAGACAAGAAAATTGAATGAAAAAGGCATTATTTGGACCCCGACGAAAAAATAAAAAAATAAAAAAATAAAGAAAAAAAACGTACAAACTAAAAACAAGTAAATAAAACAAAACGAGTAAGATGAGAAATGACCGCACTGGACCCACGAAACGAAAACGAAATAAAAAACGAAAGATGTGAAACCCGGCGACAAACGAGCAGCAGGCAGTCGCCATTTCCGGTGTCGCTGGATGAAATGAAAAAAAAAAAAAAAAAATGAAAAAAAAAGTAAATAAGAAAAAAAAAGAGTAAGATGAGAACTAAAAGTACCGAATCCACCGACATCCACAAAACAAACAAACGGAATGAAAAAGGCATTATTTGGACCCCGACCAAAAAAAAAAAAATAAAAAAAAAATAAAACAAAACAATTAATATGAGAAATAAAAAAACAAAAAAAAAAAAAAAAAAAAACTAACAAACTAAAAACAAGTAAATAAAACAAAACGAGTAAGATGAGAAATGACACCGCACTGGACCCACGAAAGGAAAACAAATAAAAAATAAATAAATAAATAAAACGAAATAAAAAACGCAAATTTTGAAACCCGGCGACAAACGAGCAGCAGGCAGTCGCCATTTCCGGAGTCGCTGGATGAAATGAAAAAAAAAGATAAAAAAAAAAAAAAAATCGGGATTGTCAGCCATTAGGGTGTCAGCGTCTGCGTTCCCGCGGTGCTGGCGCTGCGCTGACGGCGGCCAGGGAGGGGGATGGGGGTGGGGGTGGGGGGAGTTTTGCTCTCATCTTTTCTCTCTTTATTCTTCTTCGTCTTATTATCTTCGTTGTTTTCTCTCTTCTGCTTCTTTTCTTAGCTTCTTTTCTTCTTAATCTTATTCTTGGTGTTATTGTTGTTATTGTTTTATGATTGTTATTATTATTGTTATCATCATCGTCATCATTATTATTATCATTATCTTAATTAATATTATTATTAATATTATTATCATCATCATTACTGCTATTACTAGCATTATGATCATTATTATCAACATTATGATTATTATTATCATTATCATCACCATCATTACTGCTATTACTATCATTATTATGATTATTATTATTATCATCATCACCATCACCATCACCATCATAATCATCACCACCACCACCACCATCACCACCACCACCACCACCACCACTACTACTACAATCATGCATTTAAGTCCAGATTATGCATTTTAACACTACTACTACTACTACTACTACTACTACTACTACTACTACTACTACTACTACTACAATCACCATCATCATCATCACCCTTATTACCGTCCCTGATTGTAGCAAGCAGCGCTATCTCGGCCCTGAAAGAGCGAGGTCGACACCGAACACGAGTCGTCTCCGTTTCACTTTATTTTTCTCCTTTTTTCTTCTCCTGCTTATTTATTATTTTTTGCTTGTGCTTATTCGTCTTCTTGCTCTACTCCTGTTACTTGTTTTGGTTGCTGTTGTTGTTTCTTCTTTCCTTCTTCATTTATCATTCTCCCTTTTCATCTTCCTTCTTGTTTTTCTTCTTAACCTCTTTCTTCCTCTCCTCTTCTTCTTCTTTTCTTCTTCCCTTTCTTCTTCTCCTCCTTCTCCTTTTTCTCTTTCCCCTCCTCTTCCTCCTCCTTTCACTCTCATTTCTTTTTATTTACTTCTCTCTCCACCTCCTCCTTATTCCCGTTCCTCCAACTCCTCCCCCTTCCCTCCTTTTCCTACTTTCTCCTTTTCTTACTTATTTTATACATCTCCTACTTTATTTTCCTTTTCTTCCCGGAGTCCGCTTATCGCGAGAATTTCTGTTACTCAGTTATATCTTGTGTCACGGCCGGTTGATTGAAACAGCTCGAGGCCCAATGAATATATATTATACAGACCGGCCTGTACGTAGAAATAAAGATATCTTTCAGTCTAGATATGCATAGGTATAGATTGATAGATAATTGTATATCTGTCAGTCTAGCTATTCATATATACTGGATAGATAGATATATAATTGTATATCTTTCGTATGGATAGACATATGTACCGGATAGATAGATATATAATTGTATATCTTTCGTATGGATAGACATATATACCGGATAGATAGATAGATAATTGTATATCTGTCAGTCTAGATATACATAGGTACTGGATAGATAGATAGATAATTGTATATCTGTCAGTCTAGATGTGCATATATACCGGATAGATAGATAGATAATTGTATATCTCTCAGTCTAGATATGCATATATGCCGGATAGATAGGTAGATAATTGTATATCTTTCGTATGGATAGACATATGTACCGGATAGATAGATAGATAATTGTATATATTTCGTATGGATAGACATATGTACTGGATAGATAGATATATAATTGTATATCTTTCGTATAGATAGACATATATATTGGATAGATAATTGTATATCTTCCGTATAGATAGACATATATACCGGATAGATAGATAGATAATTGTATATCTGTCAGTCTAGATATGCATATATACCGGATAGATAAATAGATAATTGTATATCTTTCGTATAGATAGACATATATACCGGATAGATAGATAGATAATTGTATATATGTGAATCTAGATATACATAGGTACTGGATAGATAAATAGATAATTGTTTATCTTTCGTATGGACAGACATATATATCGGATAGATAGATAGATAATTGTATATCTGTCAGTCTAGATATACATATGTACTGGATAGATAAATAGATAATTGTATATCTGTGAGTCTAGATACACATAGGTACTGGATAGATAAATAGATAATTGTTTATCTTTCGTATGGTTTGACATATAAACCGGATAGAAAAATAGATAATTGTATATCTTTCGTATGAGTATAGATAGACTGATATGCACATATTCCTCTGTATATGTATATTCATAGAGTCGGGCCTGGTACAATTTTAACAAAATGGCCGCTTGTCTTTGTGATCAGTATTTGTAATGTTGGTGGTGCTAAACGGCCTTGCAATTCTCATTAATAGTAGTGTTATTGCAGCTGGTTTACTCTAGTTTAGTACTAGTGTTGCTCTTGCTATGGCTGGCACTGTTCGTTGCGTTGGTGCTATGGTTATTGTGATTATTATTGGTGATTTAGTTTGTTTGTGATTACTAATTCCTTCAATTAATTTGATTCATTCTTTCAATTTTGTTAATGTTGTCACTACTGCCCACTATATTTCGACGCAGATATTTCCCTCTGAAAGAGAAATGGGATAAAGCTACGTCGTATTTTTTGTGTTTTTTACCGCGATTACTGTTCATTTTTGCGATGTGTTACTTTACACTGTTCAGTTTTACGTTTTGTTACGTCACTGCTCTTTTACGTAT
>NC_091591.1:24656843-24666843 GCF_042767895.1 Penaeus vannamei | reverse complement strand
GGTCTCTAGTTGTCTGCTCGCTCTCTATATCTGACTCTGTTTGTCTGTCTTCTCTCTCTCTCTCTCTCTCTCTCTCTCTCTCTCTCTCTCTCTCTCTCTCTCTCTCTCTCTCTCTCTCTCTCTCTCTCTCTCTCTCTCCCTCTCTCTCTCCTCTCTCTCTCCCTCTCCCTCCCCCACCCCCTTTCCCTCTTCTTTTCCATCTCCATCCCCCTCTCCTCCCTCTTCTTCTCCCGCTCCCTCTCCCTCCTTCCTCCCTCTCTCTGTGCCTTACGTGTGTGTGCGCTTGCGTGTGTCCATGAATATGTAAGTGCGCGTGCTAACCTGCCTGTGTATGTGTGTTTGAACGGGAACGTGTGCATGACTGTCCGTGTGCATGACTCTCCGTTTGAATGGGTTGACCTCGTGTTGCGATCGGGAAGTGGGAGTCATCGGTCTTACAGGAAGGAGAGGTCAGCGCAGGTCACCGCAAGTGCAGCAAGTTACTGACCTTTTGTTGGCGTCATCTTCTTCGTTTGTCGGTTATTTATTTATTTATTTTTTTGGTCTTTCCTCGATTCTTTTATTTCTCTTCGTCTTTTTTTCAGGGTCTTTTCCTATTTCTTCCATCTCTATTTCCTTTCCATTTTTCCTTTTCTTTCAGAATTCCTGTTCATTTCTCTCCTCCCTTCTTCCTCCTCTTCTCGCTAATCTTCCTTCCTTGCCTCCTCTTCCTCTCTACCTCTTCTTCCTCCTCCTCTTCGTACTCCTCCTCCTTTTCCTCCACCTCCTCCTCCTCCACTCCTTTCTCCTCCTTGTCCACCTCCTCCTCCCCCTCCACCTCCTCCTCCCCCTCCTCCTCTCCCCTCCTCCCCCCTCCTCTTCCCTCGTCCTTCCTCCTTCTCCTCAACCTCCCCCAGTCTTCCTCCCCGCCCCTTCTTCTTCCCTCCTTCCCTTCTCCTTCCTCCGCTTCCTCCCGTTCCCCTCTTCCTCCGTCCTTCCTTTTCGCCCTCTCTTCCCTCTCTTTCCTTCCCCTTGCCTCTTCTCCTTTTGCAATGCCCTGATGATATACAGGAATTAATTGCATGTGAAACAGCTCATTGCAATTCTCTTTGTACGCTAAGTCGCTTGATGCAGTGTTGTTGCAGACTCGAGGGTCGTCCTTTGCATTTTGAGATATATATCTGTATTTTGTCTCTGTTTTTGTATGTGCGTGTGAGTGTGTGTGTGTGTGTGTGTGTGTGTGTGTGTGTGTGTGTGTGTGTGTGTGTGTGTGTGTGTGTGTGTGTGTGTGTGTGTGTGTGTGTGCGTGTGTGTATGCATGTATTTATGTATGTATGTATGTATTTATGTATATATGTATTTATGCATGTATGTATGTACGTATGCGTGTGTGTGAGTCTGCGTCTGTGTCTGTGTATACATGTATGTATGTCTTTCAGTATTTGTGTGTATGTGTGTATGTATATATGTATGTACGTATGCGTGTGTGAGTGTGTGCGTCCGCGTCTGTGTATGAACGTATTTATGTCTTTCAGTATTTGTGTGTATGTGTGTGTATGTATGTATGTATGTATGTATGTATGTATGTATGTATGTATGGGTGTGTGTGAGTCTGCGTCTGTGTATGCATGTATGTATGTCTTTCAGTATATGTGTATATGTGTGTGTATGTGTGTGTGTATGTATGTATGTATGTATGTATGTACGTATGCGTGTGTGTGAGTGTGTGCGTCCGCGTCTGTGTATGAACGTATTTATGTCTTTCAGTATTTGTGTGTATGTATGTATGTATGTATGTATGCGTGTGTGTGTGTTTGTGTATAATCCGGATCCCTTTCTTGTGGGACATGTTCCTTTGGTGTTGTTGCAGAGACGTTTGATATGGAGAAGATGAATAAAGATATCCGTCCGCGAGAGAGAGAGATAAAGAGAGGGATAAGGAGAGGGGGATAGGGAGAGGGAAAGGGATAGAGGAAGATAGATAGATAGATAGAGAGGGAGGGTGGCAGGGAGAAGGAGAGGGAGGGAGGTAGAGGGAGGGAGAAGGAGAGGGAGGGAGGGAGGGAGGGAGAGGGAGAGAGGGAGGGAGGGAGAGAGGGAGAGAGGGAGGGAGGGAGAGAGAGAGAGAGAGAGAGAGAGAGACAGACAGACAAACAGACAGACAGAGGGAGAGAGGGAGAGAGAGAGAGAAAGACCGACAGACAGACAGAGACAGAAAAAAAAAGAACGAGCCAAACAGATCGATAAATAGAAAGACACACCAATGAAGAGAAGAGGGTAAATAAGCCGATAGGAAGGGAAAATGAGGCAGTAAACTTCACTTTTCGTCACTGCGGAAATTCATAACTCAGCTCATGTTCTTATTACATGTTCCTCTGGCTCCTCCTGGCGCAGGTGCTGGGACTTTGTTGTGATTCGTTGTTACTTTTATTGTTGGTGCGCTTCCTTTATTGTACTTGTTTCTGATGATTTTGTTGTTATTACTGCGACTGTTGTTCTGTCATTATTATTATTATTATTATTGTTTATTAATTAATTTATTATTATTATTATTGTTATTATTATTATTATTATTGTTATTATTATTATTATTATTATTATTATTATTATTATTTATTTTTTATTATTATTATTATTATTTATTTTTTATTATAATTGTTATTATCATTATTTTTGTTATTATTATTATTATTATTATTATTATTGTTATTATTATTATTATTATTATTGCTACTATGACTATGGCTACTACTACTGTAATTATTATTATTGTTATTACTATAATGATAATAATATTGATGATAATAGTAATTATTATCATTATCATCATTATCATTATCATTATCATTATCATCACTGTCACCACCACCATCATCATCGCCGTTGTCATCATCATCATTATCATTATCATCACTATCATTACCATCATCATAAAATCATTATCATCATCATCATCAACAACAACAATTATCATGATTATTTAAATGTCTCCGTTTAACATTCAAAATGTATTTTTTAGGTCATGTAGCATATATGGGGAACACTTGTTGTACACAAGTGTTCGTGAGCGCGTGTGCACATTTAAAGATCAGAAACGCACACGGTCAGTACACTGAGTCACGGGAGGAATTAACGTGATGCTAAAATACCTGTTGGGGATTAAGGGTGTGTGTGCGTGTGTGTGTGTGTGTGTGTGTGTGTGTGTGTGTGTGTGTGTGTGTGTTGTGTGTGTGTGTCTGTGTGTGTGTGTGTGTGTGTGTGTGTACGTGTGTGTGTGTGTGCGAGTGTGTGTGTGCGTGCGTGTGTGTGTGTGTGTGTGTATGTGTGTGTGTGTGTGTGTGCGTGTGTGTGCGTGTGTGTGTGTGCGCGTGTGTGTGTGGAGTGTAGACCGAGTAAGATCATAATATTGATGATCATAGTATGAATATGAACACTAGTGATAATAAATGGTAATATACTCAACGCGTGTGTGTGTTTGTGCGTGAGTGCATGCATGCTGTTTCTAAGTGCATGTACTTGTTTGTCTTTGTCTGTATTTTTTATCCGCGTGTGAGTACGATTTGCACAAGAAATCATTATCATCGGCGTAATTAGCAATCAAAACGGTGTTGATTAAGGTATCAAGAAGTGCGCAGATGTGATCTTTCGTTCCCAGATATCACGTGAGTCACACACACACACACCGGGACAGTTCTGAGCAGTGGTTTTGTGCGAGCAGACGTATGCGGATTATACGGATTAAAAAGGTTCTGTCTCTGGTCAGGAATGGGAATGGTTGGAATGGGGTCAGGAATGGGAATGGTTGGAATGGGGTCAGGAATGGGAATGGTTGGAATGGAGTAAAAGGTTCTTTGGTCAAGAATGGGAATGGTTGGAATGAATTAAACAGTTCTTTGGTCAAGAATGGGAATGGTTGGAATGAAGTAAAAAGGTTCTTTGGTCAGGAATGGGATTGGTTGGAATGGATAAAGTTGATTGGAATGAATAAAAAAAAGTTCTTTATCTGGTCAAGAATTGGGAATGATTGGAATGAATAAAAAAAAGTTCTTTATCTGGTCAAGAATTGGGAATGATTGGAATGAATAATGATTAAAAAAATATCTGGTGATATATGTGAATAATTGTAATGAATAAAAAGTCTTTATCTGGTCAAAACTGGGACTAATTGGAATGAATAAAAAAAAACTATATCTGATCACGAATGGGATTGACTGGAATGAATAAAAAAGTTCTTTGTCTGGTTATGAACAGGATTGATTGGAATGAATAAAAGAAAGTTCTTTATCTGGCCAAGAATGGGAGTGATTGGAATGAATAAAAAGTTCTTTGTCTGGTTATGAACAGGATTGATTGGAATGAATAAAAGAAAGTTCTTTATCTGGCTAAGAATGGGACTGATTGGAATGAATAAAAGAAAAAATTATCTGGTGATGAATGGTATTTAACAACGGTATTAGGATGAACGCTGTATATATAGGCCTATATAAGAATGTATAAATCGTTTCCTGTGGAAAATCAAGAAAGTGTTAAGGATAAGAAATCTGATTCATAAAATAAAATAAAAACTCATTTGCCTTTTCTTTCGAAATTTCCTGTCATAGTGACTCTATCGTTAAGGATAAGAAATCTGATTCATAAAATAAAATAAAAACTCGTTTACCTTTTCTTTCGAAATTTCCTGTCATAGTGACTCTATCAAAAATTGCAGCCCTTTGTTTTTGATTCATTTGGACCAGAAAAAAAGCGTGACTGTCATTGCAACGCTTCATTACACGCACACACAAAGCACGCGGTTGTAAATAGGATGTATGTATTAGTATGTGTGTGTGTGTGTGTGTGTGTGTGTGTGTGTGTGTGTGTGTGTGTGTGTGTGTGTGTGTGTGTGTGTGTGTGTGTGTGTGTGTGTGTATGCGTGTGTGTGTGTTTGTTTCTGTGCGTGTGCGGGTGCGTGTATGTGTGTGTGTGTGTGTGTGTGTGTGTGTGTGTGTGTGTGTGTGTGCGTCTGTCTGTGTGTGTGTGTGTTTGTTTCTGTGCGTGTGCGGGTGCGTGTATGTGTGTGTGTGTGTGTGTGTGTGTGTGTGTGTGTGTGTGTGTGTGTGCGTCTGTCTGTGTGTGTGTGTGTGTGTGTTTCTATGCGGGTGTGTGTGTGTGTGTGTATGTATGTGTATGTTTCTGTGCGTGTATGTGTGTGTGTATGTACGCACACGCGCGCGTGATAGATACGTCGACATACTGACAGCCTCCCCAAGGGCGAGTGATGATAACACGAAGGAAACAAGGACGACCTCGGGAATCAGACACTTTTCGGCGTGTTTATCAGCGCAGTCAGTGCTTGCTTGCGTTTCAGGCCCCGAGCTGATAAAGAGCACGATAACCGGGTAGATGCGCGTTAATAAGGGCGAGCTAATTAGTGGAGGATGATCGATGGTGGGTAATTAAGTGCACGGATGGCGAGAACTTACATTGGGGAGGTGGTTATGATGATGATGATGATGATAATGATTATAAAGATAATGATAATGATGATAATGATAATGACTATAAAGATTAATGATAATGAGGGTTGCTGAACTGGGACAATAATGATGAATGAATATTGATATGATAAAACTTTTTTTTTTATGTCTGTTTTAATTATTTGAGATGAAGATAAGGCTGATTTTTGGTTGGATTAGGCTACGTGCACGTGTCCTTATGTGCTTGCTTGCTTGCTTGGTTCCATCTAGATTCGCAAGTGTAGGAGGAGGTGATTTAATTACTTGAGCTTACTTTTTTTTCTTATTTTTTTCTTTTTTCTTAATGGTCGGGTCTGTTTTTTTCTTTTTTCTTAATGGTCGGGTCTGTTTTTTTTCTTTTTTCTTGATGGTCGGGTCTGTTTTTTTTCTTTTTTCTTAATGGTCGGGTCTGTTTTTTTTCTTTTTTCTTAATGGTCGGGTCTGTTTTTTTTCTTTTTTCTTAATGGTCGGGTCTGTTTTTTTTTCTTTTTTCTTAATGGTCGGGTCTGTTTATTCTTAAATTTGATTAAGCTTATAGGCCTATCGAGATATTTCCTTGATTTGCTTGATTGCTTGTTTGGCTTAATGGAGATTTTAGGGTTGGATTATTTTCTCTTAAAAAAAAAATGATCCTGTATTATTATTATTATTATTATTATTATTATTATAATGGTGTGTTTTTACTCAAGGAAAAATAATGTAGAGATGGAAATATAACGTAAACATAAAAGCGAAAATGTTCACCGTGAAGAAAGTGTTATTTTGCTCTGTGTGTTTATGTTTGTGTGCGTGTAAATGTGTGTTTACATGAGTTAATGCGTACGTAACTGTGCATTTGCATGTGTGTATGTGTGTGTGCGTGCATGTGCATGAGTTGAGATGACATTTCAATGGTTTTGCGGCGCAGGATGTTGTTGATTAGAGATAAGCAGCGTAATGATCGTGATAATTACTTGTTGCACGTGAGGAGAATACATTTTGTAGATTATTTTGTTGTTTCGTTGTTGTTTTTTTACTTTTCTTTGCACTTCTTTGTGTGTTCTTGTTGTTGTTGTTGATACTTTTTCGTATTTGTCGTTTTTTTTCGTTTATTTTTATTTATTTATATGTTTATTTTTTGCGTATGGTTTGTTTGTTTTTTAGTTCTTGGTCCAGGTTTTTATTATTATTATTATTATTATTATTTTTAGCGGGGTATGACGGTGTTAGGTCGGGGTAGAAGGAAGTGGGCGGGGGAGGGGGGGTTTGTTGATGATGTACTCCCTGGATAGCGTGTGTGTGTGTGTGTGTGGGTGTGTGTGTGTGTGTGCGTGTATGTGTGTGTGTGTGTGTGTGTGCGTGTGTGTGCGTGTATGTGTGTGTGTGTGTGCGTGTGTGTGTGTGTGTGTGTGTGTATGTGTGTGTGTGTGTGTGTGCGTGTATGTGTGTGTGCGTGTGTGTGAATAAATAACGTTTGTTTGTGGACACACACACGCACACACAGACGGAATATGTTTTTTTTTTCAGGTATTTCACGTGGCCTAATTCTTTTGTGCCTCTTATCTCTCCTGACTTGCCACGTGCCCCAGTAGTCCCAAGTAATGGCACTCTCTGGCACTGTCGAGCCTTTGGTGCCGCCGACTTGCCACCAATCTGATAGTGATTGGGTGACAAACTTTGGCTTTGTGATTTTTTTATTTACTTGTCATATTGTCCGTTGTGTCAAGGGTGACGGCGGTAAAAAATGTGAAATGAAAAAGAGAAAAGGAAATGAATACATCAATCGTTTTACCTTTGTGAAATGATGATGATGGTGAGGGTGATGATAATGGTAATGATGATGATGATAATGATAAAGATAATGATGATAAGGGTGTCTATAATGAGGATGATTGTAATAGTAGTGATAATAATGATAATGTTGTTAATAATGATAATGAAAATAATGATTATGATGATAATGCAATAATAGTCGAAAGTTATTACTAATAGTAATAATAAGGACAATACAAATAATAGTAACAGTGACAATGATAATGATAGCGATAATAATGATGATAATGATAATAATATTAAAAAAGATAATAATGATGATAAAAATGATAATGATTAGAGTAATGATAATAATGATAATGATTAAAGTAACGATAATAATGATGATGTTCATGATAGTAATACACCAAGACACAAAAGCACTAAAGAACCGGGAACGCTCACACCAGTACATACCACAGAAGTGAATCTCGTTACCTTACAATCCCGTGAAGTAAGTACAAGAACCCCCCCCCCCTCCTCAAAAAAAAAAAAAAAAAAAAAAAAAAAAAAAAAAAAAAAACACGGTGTGTGGTTTCGTAAGTTCCCGTTCGTGACTGACGGAGCTGCGGTCGGTGCGTGCGGTTTGTGACTTGGAAGGGAGGCAGCAGAGGGAACGGATGGCTGTGAACGTGTGTGTTTGTTGGTGTGACTGCGTTTGTTGTTGTTGCTCTGTCGGTGCGTTTTGGTTTCTATTTTGGTTGTTGTTGTTATGTTTGTTTTTATTTTTGCTAGTATTATTGTTGCTGTTGTTCTTATTATCATCATTATCATCATCGCAATCATCATTTTCATTTTCATCATCATCATCATCATCATCATCATCATCATCATCATCAAAATCATCATATCGTCATCATCATCATCATCATCATCATCATCATCATCATCATCGCCATCATCATCATTTTCATCATCATCATCAACATCATCATCATCATCATCATCATCATCATCATCATCAATCATCATCATCATCATCGTCTTCGTCATCATCATCATCATCATCAATCATCATCAACATCATCATCATCATCATCATCATCATCATCATCATCATATCGTCATCATCATCATCGTCTTCGTCATCATCATCATCATCGCCATCGCCATCATCATCATCATCGCCCATCATCATCATCATCATCGTCACCAGCATTCTTACGAAATTTAGGCCTAAAGTTGAAGCAGCATTCCTCTCTCATCCTCAGGTATTCGTTGCAATATATGGTTTCAACGAATCCCATAGGCTGTTGCGTCATCGTGAACCTAGTAGGGCTTCGGAATCGGCTGCCCCCCCCCCCCTTTCTCCCTCCCTCTCCTTCTCTCTCCCTCTCTCTCCTTCTCTTCCATCTCTCCTCTCCTCTTTCCTCTTTCCCCCTCTTTCCTCTTTCTCCTTCTTTCCTCCTTTCTCCCTCCCCCTCTCCTCTCCCCTTTCTACCCCTCTCCCTCTCTCTCTCTCTCTCCTCTTTCCTCTTTCTCCTTCTCTCTCCTCCTCTCTCCTCTTTCCCCTCTCCCCCTCTCTCTCCCCTTTCTAACCCTCACCTCTCTCTCCTCCTCTCTCCTCTTTCCTCTTTCCCCCTCTCTCCTCTTTCTCCCTCTCTTTCCCCGTCTCCCCCTCTCTCCTCTCCTTTTAAACCTCACGAGTGTTTCTACTCTTTCTGGTCTCCTTCCTTCCTTCCTCTCGATTTTTACTCGTTTTTTTTTCTTTTCTTGTTCCGTCCCCTCGCTATATTTTTGTGTATGATAGGGTTGTCTCTCTCTCTCTCTCTCTCTCATCTCTCTCTCTCTCTCTCTCTCTCTCTCTCTCTCTCTCTCTCTCTCTCTTCTCTCTCACTCTCTCTCTCTCTCTCTCTCTCTCTCTCTCTCTCTCTCTCTCTCTCTCTCTCTCTCTCTCTCACTCTCTCTCTCTCTCTCTCTCTCTCTCTCTCTCTCTCTCTCTCTCTCTCTCTCTCTCTCTCTCTCTCTCTCTCTCTCTCTCCCTCTCTCTCTCCTCTCTCTCCCTCTCTCCCTCCCTCCCTCCCTCCCTCCCACCCCTTTTCCTACCGCTCCTTTCTGTTTCTTCCCCTCTTTTTCACTCTCTCCCATTCTTATTCTTCACCATGTTTCTCCCTTCCTTTCCTGCTCCTCATTATTATTCCTTACTCTTACTCTATACTATCCTATCCCCCCCCCCCCTTCTCCTCCTTTCCATTCTATCCCCTAGTTACCCCCCTCCCCCTTCATAGGACCCTCCCCCCAACCGTTCTTACTCCTTCCCTGTTCTTCCTACCCATCACTACCCTATTCCTCCCTCCATTCCTGCTATCCCTCCCCAGCTCTCCTCCCTCCTCTTCCCCTCCCTTCGTTTCCTCTCCCCCCTCCCCTCTTGTCATCCTCCCCTCCCCCTCGTATCTCCTCATCTCCCCTCTTCTCCACCTCCCCCTCCCCTCCACCTCCTCCCCTCCCATCCCTTCATCTACCTGTTCATATTCCACGCTGTTGCCTCCCTCTCTTCCCCCTCCCCTCCCATCCCCATCATCTCCCTTCCCCCCCCTCTCCCCCCCACCCCAACACTTTCACTTCCATCCGGATTTTCGGGTGGGAGGGGAGTGGGGGAGGGGGAGGGCAGGGGGGCCAAGGAACGAAGGAAGGAAGAAGGAGAGAAAAAAAGAAAGAAAGAAAGAAAAAGGCAGAGAGAAACAGGGGTTGAAGTGGATGAAGGCAAGGAGAGAAAGAGAGAGAAAAGGAGGAAA
>NC_091591.1:24643566-24648566 GCF_042767895.1 Penaeus vannamei | reverse complement strand
TCTCTCTCTCTCTCTCCCTCCCTCACCCCCCCCCTCTCTCTCTCTTTCTTGTTCTCTCTCTCATTATACGTAAGTCACGAACAGTATGGCGCACGGCCCGAAAAGTGATGTAAGTGTGTTACTTACAAAAGGAAATGAAGCGAGAGATGGCACGAGGGTGAGGAAGAAAGGAAGGAAGGATGGGAGGGAATGGGAGAAAGAAGGAAGGAAGAGAAGGAGACGGAATAAGAAGGAGGAAGAAGAGGAGGGAGGGTGATAAAGAGGGGAGGGTGAATGAGGGATGGAAGAGAAGGAGACGGAATAAGAAGGAGGGAGAAGAGGAGGGAGGGTGATAAAGAGGAGGGTGAAAGAAGGAAGGAAGAGAAGGAGACGGAATAAGAAGGAGGAAGAAGAGGAGGGAGGGTGATAAAGAGGGGAGGGTGAAAGAGGGAAGGAAGAGAAGGAGACGGAATAAGAAGAAGGAAGAAGAGGGAGGGTGATAAAGAGGGGAGGAAGCAGAGGGTGAAAGAGGAAGGAAGAGGAGGAGACGGAATAAGAAGAAGGAGGAAGGAGAGGGAGGGTGATAAAGAGGGAGAGGAAGGGAGAGGGGAGGGGAAAGGAGAAAGGAGAAAAAAGAACAAAACTGAGGAATGAGAGACAGGAAGAGAAATGAGGGTGAGAAGAAAGGATGAAGAGGAGGGAGTGGAAAAGAGAGGGAGGAAGGAAAGTGAGAAAAGAGAAGGATGGAGAGAATAGAGGAAGACAGAAGAATGGAAGAGAAAAGGAATAAGGAAGATAAGGTAAGAATGAAGGGAAAAAAGAGAAAAGAGGAAAATAAAAAGAATAGAGAAAGGAAGAAAGAGAAAGAAGGAAGAGGAAAGGAAAAGGTATAAAAGGAGAGAAGAAAAGAGGAAAATAAAGAAGAGAAAGGAGGGAAGCGAGAAAAATAGATTAAGAAAGACGAGAAGAAAGAAGGGTAGAGGAAGGAGGAAAAGAAGAAGAGAACGAAAGGAAAGAAAGGGGAAGAAAGAGAAGGAGGGGAGTGATGGAGAGAAACGGAGGGAGAGATGAAAGAGAAGGGAAGAAAAAGGAAAGAAAAGAACTAAAGAAAAGAAGGAAAAAGAGGGGAGAAAAGGGGGAAGAAAGATTAGAAGAGGGATGGCAAGACACAGAGAGGGGAAGGGGAGGAGGGGAAGGGAGGAGGGGGAGAGGGGAAGTCCAGGGTTACGTAGTCGAAAAGCCTCTTTATTACGAAAAGCTGTGATTATGTTCTCTCTCTCTCTCTCTTTCTCTCTTTCTGTTTTTCTTTTCTCCTTCTCTCTCTGTCTCTCTCCCTCTCTTTCTCTTTTTCTCTCCTTCTCTCTCTTTCTCTCTCTCCTTCTCTCTCTATCTCTCTATTTTCTCTCTCTCTATTTTCTCTCTCTCTCTCTCTCTCTCTCTCTCTCTCTCTCTCTCTCTCTCTCTCTCTCTCTCTCTCTCTCTCTCTCTCTCTCTCTCTCTCTTTCTTTCTTTCTCTGTCTCTCTCTCTCTCTCTCTCTTTCCCCTCCTCTCCTTCCCCTTTCCACCTACTAACCCTTTCCTCTTCTCTTTCTCCCTTCCCCTTTCCACATCCTATCCATTCCCCTTCTTCTCCCTTCCCCCTTTTTCCCTCACAACCATTTTCCCTTCTTCTCCTTCCCCCTTTTTCCACCTCCTCCCTTCCCCTTTCTACCTCCTCCCTTCCCCTTCCCTTTCACCCTCTACCCCTTTCCCCTTCACTCTTCCTCCTACCCCCTTTCCACCTTTCCCCTCCTACCACTTTCCTCTTCCTCCTACCCATATCCCCCTTTCCCCCTTCTCCTTCTCCTCCCCTTTCCTCTTCCTTTTTCCCTACCCTATTCCCACCTTCCCCCCTTTCTCCTTCTCTCCCCGCCACTCTTCCTCCTACCCCTATCCCCTTTCCCCTTCCCCCCTTCTCCTTCTCTCCCCCTTTCTTCTTCCTCCTTCCCCTTCTTTCCCCCGACCAAGCCGCCCTTGCAAGGCCTCTCCCACCCCAGCAGGACCTCGAGCTGTGTCCTAAAAAAAAAAAAAAAAATGAATCTACAAGTGACCTGTGGCGACTTAAGCCTTAACCAGGGAACAAGGACTGGGTTTATAATATGGCACTTGTACTTTATTGGCATATTAAGTATTTGGTCTCTCCAGGGCGCGCCTTTCTCCGCCTTTATCATCTTTCTCTTTTCTGCCTTTTCGTCCGTTTGTTCATGTATTTGCTTCTTCCAGGTTCCGGACTGTGCGTACACCTAGGCCTATATGCTGGTATTTCCTCTTATTGTGACGTAGGTGTTTATATTTCATAAATACAACTACAAGAACTAATGCACACATACATACATAAACGCACACATAAAAACACACATACACACACACACATATATACATTAATATACATGTGAGTGTGTGAGTGTGTATATGTATATGTATGTATATGTATATATGTATATATTTATTTACACACACACACACACACACACACACACACACACACACACACACACACACACAAATATATACATACATATATATATATATATATATATATATATATATATATATATATATATATATATAAATCAGGGACACATGCTTTCCCGTCAACAGCCATAGTTGTCGCTTCTGCGTGTCGCCGTGACAGCCTACGAGAATATTCACCAACCCTCAGAATTCAACTTTCTTCAGTTTCCAACACTGTAAAATATTTACGCCAGCCTCCCCCCCCCTCCCCCCAACGTCAGCCCCCCCCCTCCCCCCAAGTGCGCGCCCGTGTCCTTTTTCTTTTTGGAATTTTTTCATCGGCGGCGCAGCGCGAACTCCGTAACTCCGGCGCCTTCGGGAGCGATGGGGGCGAGGGTAGTTGGGGGCCCAGAGGAGGGGGTCGAAGGGGAGGGTGGAGAAGAGGGGGGTTTGGAGGTGATGGGAGGGCGAGGAGGGGTCGAGGAAGAGAGGAGGACGGTGGGGAGGGGGTGAGGAGGGTCGAGGAGGGGAGGGTGGGGAAGGGAGGGTTGGAGGGTAGTGGGGAGGGCGAGGAGGGGAGGGTGGAGGGAAGGGGAGGGTTGGGTGGTGGGGGAGGGCGGGGGAGGGTCGAGGAAGGGGAGGGGTGGAGGAAGGGGAGGTTGGAGGGTAGTGGGGAGGACGAGGGGAGGGGAGGGTGGAGGAAGGGGAGGGTTGGAGGGTAGTGGGGAGGGCGAGGGGGAGGGAGGTGGAGGGGAAGGGGAGGGTTGGAGGTGGTGGGGGAGGGCGGGGGAGGGGGTCGAGGAGGGGGAGGGTGGAGAGATGGGGGGGAGGGTTGGAGGTGGTGGGGAGGGCGAGGAGGGTGGGGGTTGGAGGTGATGGGAGGCGAGGGGAGGGTAGAGAGGAAGGGAGGGTTGGGAGGAGATGGGGAGGGCAGGGAGGGGAGGGTGGAAGGAAGGTGGGAGGGTTGGGGAGGTGGTGGGGAGGGCGAGGGAGGAGGGTAGAGAGGAAGGGAGGGGTTGGAGGTGGTGGGGAGGGCGAGGGAGGGTAGGGAGAGAAGGGAGGGGGTTGGTGGGGGAAAGGCGAGGGAGGGGGTCGAGGAGGAGGGTGGAGGAAGGGGAGGTTGGAAGGGATCGAGGAGGGGGTGGAGGAAGGGGGTTGGTAGGTAGTGGGGAGGAGGAAGGGGAGGTCCCCCTCTTCCCCGACGTGACTCTGTGAAAAAAGGAGCGGGCGGGGGGGGGGGGGGTAATCAAAGACAATCACGTGATAACCGTCGCGTTTCTTTGCAGTATTTTTTTTTCTTATTCTACATTTTTCATAGTTTCGTCTTTCGTTTCCCTTTTCTCTCTTCTTCACTTTCTTATCCCTTCCATCCTTTTCTCCCTCTGCCCGCACACACAACCCCTTCAGGACCTCCTTCGCCACCTCCTCCTTGAGCACCATGGGGGCGGTGGTTGGGGGGGGGGTGAGCTACCGTCTTGACTGACCTGCGACATCTCCCCCCCCCCCCCCCGCCAAGAAAGGAGGTCAAGGGTCGCTAATCCACCACAATTGATCCCAAGTGACGATGGGAGGTCGTGGCGCCAGAGAAGGGAAGGAGGCGAAGGGAGGGGCAAGGAGGAGGGAAGGACGAGGAGTAGGTAGGGGTCGCCAGAAGGAGGCGAAGGGAGGGGCAAGGGGGAGGGAAGGACGAGGAGTAGGTAGGGGTCGCCAGAAGGAGGCGAAGGGAGGGGCAAGGAGGAGGGAAGGACGAGGGGAAGGCAGGGGTCGCCAGAGAAGGGAAGGAGGCGAAGGGAGGGGCAAGGAGGAGGGAAGGACGAGGAGTAGGTAGGGGTCGCCAGAAGGAGGCGAAGGGAGGGGCAAGGAGGAGGAAGGACGAGGAGTAGGTAGGGGGTCGCCAAAAGGGGAGGTGAAGGGAGGGGCAAGGAGGAGGGAAGGACGAGGGGAAGGCAGGGTCGCCAGAGAAGGGAAGGAGACAGAGGGAGGGGCAAGGAGGAGGGGAAGGACGAGGAGTGAGTGGGGTCGCCAGAAGGAGGCGAAGGGAGGGGCAAGGAGGAGGGAAGGACGAGTAGGTAGGGGACGAGGGGAAGGTAGGGGTCGCCAGAGAAGGGAAGGAGGCGAAGGGAGGGGCAAGGAGGAGGGAAGGACGAGGAGTAGGTAGGGGTCGCCAGAGAAGGAGGCCGAAGGGAGGGGCAAAGGAGGGAGGGAAGGACGAGGGAAGGCAGGGTCGCGAGAGAGAGGAAGGAGACGAAGGGAGGGGCAGGAGGAGGGAAGGACAGGGAGTAGGTAGGGTCATGAAGGAGGCAGAGGGAGGGGGGGCAAGGAGGAGGGAAGGACGAGTAGGTAGGGGACGAGGGGAAGGTAGGGGTCGCCAGAGAAGGGAAGGAGGCGAAGGGAGGGGCAAGGAGGAGGGAAGGACGAGTAGATAGGGGTCGCCAGAAGGAGGCGAAGGGAGGGGCAAGGAGGAGGGAAGGACGAGGGGAAGGTAGGGGTCGCCAGAGAAGGGAAGGAGGCGAAGGGAGGGACGCGAA
>NC_091591.1:24606066-24608566 GCF_042767895.1 Penaeus vannamei | reverse complement strand
ATTAATAACAACAACACCGCTAACCTCAATAACAACAACGTAAACAACACCGCCAACCTCAATAACAACAAAAACAACACCGCTAACCTCAATAACAACAACAACAACAACACCGCTAACCTCAATAACAACAAAAACAACGCCGCCAACCTCAACAACAACAACAACAACAACCACAACACCGCTAACCTCAACAACAAAACAACAACAACAACAACAACAACAATAATAACAACAAAAACAACGCCGCCAACCTCAATAACAACAAAAACAACGCCGCCAACCTCAATATCAACAACAAATACAACAACAACAACAACATTAATAACAACAACAACAACACCGCCAACCTCAATAACAACAACAAAAACAACGCCGCCAACCTCAATAACAACAACAAAAACAACGCCGCCAACCTCAATAACAACAACAAAAACAACACCGCCAACCTCAATAACAACAACAAAAACAACGCCGCCAACCTCAATAACAACAACAACAACAACAACAACATTAATAACAACACCGCTACCCTCAATAACAACAACAAAAACAACGCCGCCAACCTCAATAACAAAAACAACAACAACAACAACATTAATAACAACAACAACAACACCGCTAACCTCAATAACAACAACAAAAACAGCGCCGCCAACCTCAATAACAACAAAAACAACGCCGCCAACCTCAATAACAACAACAAAAACAACAACAACAACAACATTAATAACAACAACAACAACACCGCTAACCTCAATAACAGCAACAAAAACAACGCCGCCAACCTCAATAACAACAACAACAAAAACAACAACAACATTAATAACAACAACAACAACACCGCTAACCTCAATAACAGCAACACAAGCAACCCCGCCACCCTCAATAACAACAACAACAAAAACAACAACAACAACAACATTAATAACAACAACAACAACACCGCTAACCCCAATAACAACAACAAATACAACACCGCCAACCTCAATAACAACAACAACATTAATAACAACAACACCGCTAACCTCAATAACAACAACAAAAACAACGCCGCCAACCTCAATAACAACAACAACAAAAACAACAACAACATTAATAACAACAACAACAACGCCGCCAACCTCAATAACAACGGGAACTACAACAACATTAATAACAACAACAACAACACCGCCAACCTCAATAACAACAACAAAAACAACACCGCCAACCTCAATAACAACAACAAAAACAACACCGCTAACCTCAATAACAACAACAAAAACAACACCGCCAACCTCAATAACAACAACAAAAACAACACCGCCAACCTCAATAACAACAACAAAACATATCCTTGTTACACTAACCTCAGACCTTATCAACACAATTTTGATAGAAGTTTGTTTAGAAAAAAACTGGTATCAAAAATGTGTCATTTGCAAAAAAGTGTGTTTGTTCTAGTTCCTTTTGCTATATCTGTCTGCATATCTGTCTGTCTATCTGTCTGTCTGCATATCTGTCTATCTGTCTGTCTGTCTGCATATCTGTCTATCTGTCTGTCTGTCTGCATATCTGTCTATCTGTCTGTCTGTCTTCTTGCCCTATTAAACTATCTGAATGTCTGCCCTCTTGCCTCTTGCTCAATCTATCTATTTGTCTGTTTGTCTTCTGCGTTTTTTACCCATATATCTACTTGTTTATCTGTCTACCTATCTGTTTGCCTGTCTTTGTATCTGCTATCTATCTCTTTATTTTTCTCTTTATCTGTCTGTCTGTCTGTCAGTCTGTGTATCTCTGTCTATCTATCTATCAATATATCCATATGTTTATCTATCTATCTAGCAATCTATCTATCTATCAGTCTATTTATCTCTGTCGATGTATCACTTTCTATCTCTTTACCTATTTTCATGCCTCCCTCTCTCCCTCCCTCTCTTCCCTCTTTCTCCGGGTCCTCCCCACTCTCCTCCGACCCTCCCTCTCTCCCTTTCCCCCCCTCCCTCTTTCCTTCCCCTTTCCCCCACCACTTTCTCCGGGGACCAAGATCAGTGACACCTTTCCCTTCCAACACAAAACCGGTTTCACCAACACCTCTATCGCCCCACGTGACCACATTATGAGAAAGAAAGAAAGAGAAACAGACAAGACCTTGAAATTAAGAATCTTAAAAAGGGAAGATTATTCAGGAACTTTGAGTGTAGGAGAATGTAGTGTAGGGAAGGCATACATAATACATGAAAATACATAAAATATTTGTTTGAGTCATGCAGTTTATAAAATGTTTATGCATAGGGGATGCTTTTTTACATCTTGTATTATAAGTAGGTATTGTTTTCTTTTTTTTATTTACGTATTTTTTTTTCTTAATCCGTCTCTATTTTGACTGCATGCATTTCTCAAGACAAGCTGTATAGGTCTTTATCCTCTCTCTCTCACTCACTCTTACTTACTCTATCTCACTCTCTCTCTATATATTCTCTCTCTCACCCTATATCTGTCTCTCTCTATCTCTCTC
>NC_091591.1:24598566-24601066 GCF_042767895.1 Penaeus vannamei | reverse complement strand
CCGGGATGCCACAGAAACATCACCACGTGGCACTGCGTCTAAAAACGAAAAGCACAAGAACGAACATAAAGAAGTGGATCTTTTCCCCTTCAGTTCCCGCCTACTGCTTCCACATCTCACCCGGTCTCTCTGCAAAGGGTATCAATTGTTTCTTTTTCTTTCTTTTCTTACTTTTATTTATTTATTTATTATTTATTTTTCTTGTCGAGAAACGTTAATTTCATCAGCATATATAGGTAAATATATTGTGTACTTTAAACAACCGACAGACCTTTTTTATTGTTAACACGCACACACACACACCTACACCGACACACACATACCGAAACATACACAAACATACAAACACATAAACACACACATACACAAACAAAACACACACACACACACACACACACACACACACACACACACACACACACACACACACACACACACACACACGCACACACGCACACACAAACATACAAACACACACACAAACACATACACATACACACACACAAACAAACACACACATACACATACGCATACATACACAAACAAACACACACACACACATATAAACACACACACACAAACATACAAACACACATAGATACACACACAAACACACACACACACACACAGAAACATACAAACACACATACAAACACACACACAAACACACACACACAAACCCACGATCTACAAACCAAACCCAAATCCCCGGGAGAAAAAGGCTGCCACCACCCAGGCCAATCAGACCCGGCCGACTGCAATTGTCTCCCGCCCATGGCCGCCCCCGGGGACAGCCTCAGGGGTTCGGTTTCTTCAAATTCTAGTGCCAAGGAGGACCCAGGGGGAGGGGGGGGGCGGGGCCTGGTGGCTCGGGTTCGGGGTTGGGGAGGCCAATTCAGGGCCAATTTCGCCTCATTTTCGGCTTCGGTGTCCGGGCGAAGTGGCCCCGCTGGGCTCTGCGGCGCAGTACAAGGCGCTTTAGAGATTTTCATTAGGTTGTTCATTTCCTCTTTCTGATTGAACCTTTCGTTATTCATTTTCCCCATATTTCTTGTTTTCTATATATATCATATATATGTATATATATATGTATATATATATGTATATATATATATTTATATATGTATATATGTATATATATATGTATGTATATATACATATTTGTATATATATATATATATATATATATATATATATATATATATATATATATATATATATATATATATAGGTAATTTTCTATATTACCTTCGCCTCACCGATATCGACGATTTTGGTATTGTTGGATTCTTCTCACTCTGCACAATCCAAATATGCAGGTTTTATTGCGCGGAAACCCCTTGTTAGCGGCAAACTTGGGCACTATATCGGGGGCGACGATGTCGGAGCGGCGGACGTAATATAGTAATTTTGACGATTTTGGTATCGTTGGATTCTTCTCACTCTGTACAATCCAAATATTTAGGTTTTATTGCGCAAAAAAACCTTGTTAGCGGCAAACTTGGGCACTATATCGGGGGCGACGATGTCGGAGCAGCGGACGTAATATAGAAAATTACCCTAATAACTAAACCACAGTGAAAATATCCATGGTTATTCACATGACTTGAGGCCATCGGCGTAACATCGAAAGAGGCGCAAAACCCGCCGACGAGGACGCTCTTCTGTTCATGGTATACTCTGTTCATCCTGATTATACTACAATCGTGTGTATACAATGCTATGTCAAGGTTAGTATGCTGATTCAGTGGGAATGTTACGAGGTAAATGTAATACGTCCGCCGCTCCGAGATCGACGAAGATTGTGTAACGCTCTAGCCTGCCGGGAATACGTGGTGGAGGTTTTGTTTCCTCGGCGGGGGTTGGGGGGCGGCAGCCCCCTGCAATGGAAAGTCATATGAATAACCATGGTTATTGTCACTGTGGGTTATATTATTAGTGTTATTTAACCTCGATTTTCTCTAGAACCTTCCATGCCCTCCCTTGCAATCGGGGCCAAGTTTGCCGCTAACGGGGGGTTTCCGCGCAATAAAACCTACATATTTGGAATGTGGACAGTGAGAGGAATCCAACGATACCAAAATCGTCGATCTCGGTGAGGCGAAGGTAATATAAAAAATTACCTATATATATATATATATATATATATATATATATATATATATATATATATATATATATATATATATATATATATATGTGTATATTTATATGTATGTATATGCACGTGTGTGTGTGTGTTATAATGAAAGTTGATTTCTTTATTCGTCATTCTACTTTATTAAACCTTACTTATTTATTAATTACTCTACATATTAATTTCATTCATTAATTGATATCCTGTTTCGATTTAAATTTCTATCAATTTAATAATTCCCTCTCCTATTTTTTAACATTTTTTTCTTCATAAGGCTTTATTCATTTCTTTATCTCCTCTTTCTTTATAACTGGATATGGGTTCTGAAGTATCGTATCTATTAGTTTTTATGAAACATCGTCA
>NC_091591.1:24556482-24563982 GCF_042767895.1 Penaeus vannamei | reverse complement strand
TCTCCCTCCCTCAGTCTCTCTCACTCTCTTTCTCTTTTTCTTATAATTGCTATGTCTATCCCTTCCTCTCTCTCCCTCCCTCAGTCTCTCTCCCTCTCCCTCCCGCCTCCCTCTCTCTCTCTCTCTCTCTCTCCCTCCCGCCTCCCCCCCTCTCTCTCTCCCCCTCCTGCCTCCCCCCCTCTCTCTCTCTCTCCCTCCCGCCTCCCTCTCTCTCTCTCTCTCTATCCCTCCCGCCTCCCTCTCTCTCTCACTCTCCCTCCCGCCTCCCTCTCTCTCTCTCTCTCTCTCTTCCTCTCTCTCCAAATTGCTCTATCTACTCCTCTTCTCTCCTCCGTACCAAGCATGGGACGATAACCTCATCTCAGCGTCAGCATCATTATCTATGCCATTATCAACGCTTTAATGACGGGACCTGTCTAATGACCTTCCTCCTTCCTTGCCCTCTCTCGTTTGTCAGCCTCATCCTGCCTCATTCCGACGCCTCATCCTCTTCTCATGTTCCCACTTCTCTCATTTTCCCCCACATTCTCCTTTTTTTGTTTACATGTTATCCGGCCTCATTCGGCAGTCCTGTCTTCTCTTGTCTACCGCCTTTTCCTTTATTCGTCTACCTCATTTTTTCCTCTTTCATCTACCCCATTTTCCCTCATTCTTATGATTCATCCCATCACACCTTCTCTCAAATTTCTACCTCCTCCTATCTCACTCGTCCACTTTAACCCTTCCTTCTTCCTCTCTACCTCCTCATTATTCCTCAATCCACTATACCCCCTTCTTTTTTCCTCTGTATCCCCGTCATTCTTCCTCTATACCCCCTCTTCCTTTTCCTCTCTGCCTCCTCATTCTACCTCTCTACCCCCCTTATTTTTAATCTCTCCCCCCTCATTCTTCCTCTCACCCCCCCTCATTCTACCACCCCATCCTTCGACCTCCTCCTCCCCCCCCCCCTCTTCCAATATAGCGCCGTCTTGCCTTCCATGTCCAAACAACAGAACCAACACTCAAAGGAAGGCCTCCTCTTAAAATCGTCTTCCTTGTCTCTCTCCAATTCTCTCCTCAGAGGCATATATCGCCTGTTCCTTCCATTTTATTCTATCTTTTTTATTTTTTTTTATTCTTCTCGTTTTCTGAGTATTTTTTCTTTTATCTCTTTTCTTTTTTTTTACGTTTTTTCTTCTCGTTTTCTGAGTATTTTTTTTCTTTTTTTTTACGTTTTCTTTGTCTCTCTCTTCGCTACAACTCGGGCGGAATCCTCCTGTATATATTCGTGGTATCTGCCTTGAGCTTTAAATCCCTCTCGCTGACGTTATAAGGGATCGAAACCTTTCCTTTCGAGGTTTCGAAAGGCTGCAGTAAACCAGACGTCGAGGGTTTCGTAGCTTATTGTAATGGCGACGCATGAAAAGTGTTGAAAAGACAAAATATGTTATTTATTGATTTATTGACATTCTCGTTCCTTCGCCATCTCTAATAAAATTTTATGGCTCTTAATTCATCACTGCTTTAATGACCTCTCTCCCTCTCTCTGTTCTTTGAGGGTAATTTACTCAATCTATTTGAATGTAATCGTATGTTAAATGAGGAAAATAAGGTTGATGAGTGAGGTTAAAAGAGGTAATTGAATGAGTGAAGATCACGTACACATTTTATTTTCTAATTCAACAATGTTTGTATGTAAATAGAACGCTTTTTGTACATTGCTCCTTAAGTGTTCTTGTCACTCAATGTATAATTAGATAATTTAATAATTGAATAGAACCTGATATAATTTTTTCTCTCTTTCTACCCCCCACCCTCACCCCCAACCCCCACAAAAGACAGATAGTTTACTGTGCACACACACAGACACACATACACATGTATATGTGTGTGTGTATACATATATTTATATATATACATATATATATACAGATATACATATATATATATATATATATATATATATATGTAAATATACGTATATATATATATATACATATATATATATATATATATATATATATATATATATATATATATATATATATATATATACACACACACACACACACAAACACACACACACACACACACACACACACACACACACATATATATATATATATATATATATATATATATATATATATATATATATATATATATATATATATATATATATATATATATATATATATTATATATATATATATATATCATTATGAACTCGTTGTTTAAAAGGACTGATAAAGTATTTGTATTTAATACGATGTATTTGGATTAACAGAAAATTGTAAAAACAAATTGAGGGGGTAGTAATGGGAAGCTCTTTAGGACCAACTCTAGCAAACATTTTTATGTGTCATAATGAAAGTATTTTGCTATAAAATTGCCCTACGAAGTTTCAATCTATTCAGTATTATAGATATGTTGATGGTCACCCATTATTATTGAAATCTGAAGATGAATCTAATAATTCTTCGAATATCTCAATAACCAGCATCCTAACATTAAATTCACTTGTGAAATTGAACAAAGTCATCTTCCCTTTTTAGATATTGATATTTATAGGAATGAGAATTCTTTTGTTTCCTCAGTTTACAGAAAACCAACGTACACTGGTCTTATAAAAAAAAATCAACTTTTGCATACCAATCAAATGTAAAAGGAATTTAATATCAACTTATATCTAAAGAGCTTTTGGGATATCCAAGGACTATACGATTATTAATGTTTTGAGAAAGAACATGTTTCCAATTGATTTTATTGAAAGAAACATTAAGATAACTCTCAATAGACCTAGTGGCAGAAGAACGATTTTCAACTGTTCCTAAAGATTCAATTTATGTAAATCTACCTAACCTAGGAGCTATCATTTACAACTTGAGACCAAAAGCTATCAAATCTAATTAAAGCACACTATTCCACTTTCATTTTCAAGATTGTATACACAACACCCCTTTCTACTGGTAATTTATTCAAATTTAAAAGATAGAATTCCCAAGCGTCTGTGTTCTTCAATCGTCCACAAATTTTCTTGGAAAAACATCCCGTAAACTTTTCACGCGTATTGAAGAACATAAAGGTTTCTCCTTCAGATATACTAACTATAAATTAACTAGACCAACAAAATCCTCAATTAGAAGTCAATCAGAATTAAAAAAACCATTCCTTTTCTAGAGATGATTTGGAAATTCTACTCATTCTAGTTTGATTTTGACCTTAATATTTCAGAGAGTTTATGGATTTGGAAAAATAAGCCTAACAATAATTAATATTTACCTTCCACAGGCATTGTACTCCTCAAATAAATAATTAAATCAATCATTATTTCAGTTTTCATATATACTATAGTCTCCCTTATAATTATATGGATGGTTTTCTTTCTTGCGATAGATTTGGGTTTGGTAAACAACCGCTCCCTCTCATTGCGTCCCTTGGCGGATGCTTTTCCTTCCTGCGCAGCCTTTTGTCCACGAAATTTGGATAATTTTTAGGTCAGTAGCATTTAAATTCATCTCTTCTAGATTCAGTTAACCCTTTAGCATATATAATGAAAGAAGTAACTCAGTGAAAGTATAGAATATTGACTTTATGACACAAAATAGCGAGCTTTCCCACTCACCTTGTGCTCACATTGTACTCCTTTGTGAGAAGGTTCTAGAATCATGTTTCTTGTTGAATAGCTCATAATTATGTTGTAATTTTTATGATTGTGTCATTCACGATACTATACACAATGTCTATGATAATTTATATTAATTGGTAGTAACCTAATTTTGATAAAAGCTGTAATATTTCAGTATCTTTTGTGATATATAAGCTGTGAACTTCGTCATCCCTTTTATATGCTCTAGCTCAGTGGTTGCCAAACTTTTTTACGCCCGTACCCCTAAGAAAATTTTAATGTCCTCGCACCCTCTTCGAATGTATAGCTTACTTAAGGATAGAGATGGTGAAGTTATACTAAGTTTGATCAACAAAAGAGAATATTCTTTTTCATTTACTAATAAGATGTTAACAAAAATCAGACTCTAGAAAACATTTGAGTAAACCCTTCAAAAAATAATCACTTGGAATATCTACGTCAAAATAAAAGAATTGACGTTTACATAAATGAATTTTGAATTCAATGGCTCTTTTCTTCCTGTTTCTTTGTTATGAATAATAAATAGATTAATTGCTTGTCTTCAAGATGGATGCTTCTCGCGCCCCTTGGAATGCTATTTCACATTGCTCTAGCATTTGTCAATTTTTAAAATAATCTTTGCACTGTGTTATGAGTCTTGTGCAAATTATGATTTTCTGATGAAAAATTGCATTTGTTGTGTTCATTCTCATGTTCCTAGCCTGTAATAGGTTAACCTTTAATTGTTGTTTTCCACTTGTTCAGATTTTAGGATAATCTATTACTATCCATTTTGCATTATATATTATGTATGTATTTCGTCTTCACTGAATGCTAACACTAAGTATTTAATATCAAATGTTTACAGTTCAACATTGAGGATGGGTAAAAGTACGCCCGAAACGTTTGGTCTAAAATGAACAAAGAAGCATAACATTTTGTTTAAGATTCAACCCAGTGATAAAGATCGTTCCAACGCTAGTTTTTAAGTTCTTGTTACTCCTCCGCTTCCTGCTTGGAAGACCAGCTGCTAGTATTATATATATATATATATATATATATATATATATATATATATATATATATATATATATATATATATATATATTCATGTGTGTTTGTATTATACATTACATTATATATATTCATATATATAGATATATGCACACATATGTCTATCTATATATACACATACATTATAAATGTATATATATATATATATATATATATATATATATATATATATATATATGTATATATAATGCATATATGTATATAATATACGTTGTGTGTGTGTATATATGTGTACTGGAGATGTTATTCGCGAGTCAGTCAGCTGTCATAACTGCCTTCGTGGATTCTAGGTCACAATTTGCCCATCTTGATAGGGAGTCTTGAAGGGAACATTGGGATCCATTTTATTTATCTGGTTTGAACCTGGTGTGGCGTCATCTCCCAGGCTGATGATGAATGATGAACTGCACTTGATTGTTCCATCATTTTAATCCATCAACCCCTCGTAGATCATGAACCACTGGATCCCCTGGCTTTTTTCCCAAGCCCAATGCTAGTGAAGACTTGGTTCTCTTTGTTCCATTCAGGAAGTGTTGTTGATTCATTTGCTGGACAGTGCATGGTGCTGATCCTTGCACACAGGATGAGGACTGCTCGGTGAAGTTACCATTCAGTAGTTTTCGTTCACCTGTGCTATGCATGGAGTCACATTCCACTTGCGTATGGCCGTCAGCAAGGGACTTCTGATATTTTATACTTTTTATAATTTTTTTATAATTTTTATATCTATCTATATCCATATATATGCTTTCTTTTATATTTTCTTTCTTTCTTTTCTTTTTCTTTTATTTTTATACTTTTTATAGTTTTTTTAAATTTTTATATCTATATCCATGGTAATACCATGCTTTCTTTTATATTTTCTTTCTTTCTTTTCTTTTTCTTTTATTTTTATACTTTTTATAAATTTTTATAATTTTTATATCTATCTATATCCATGGTAATACCATGCTTTCTTTTATAATTTCTTTCTTTTCTCTTTCTTTTATTTTTATACTTTTTATATTTTTTTATAATCTTTATATCTATCTATATCCATGGTAATACCATGCTTTCTTGCAAGGGCAAAATAGACATTGGTAACGGTCACATTTCTGTTATGATAACCACATCCATCACTCCAGAACAGTAGCTCTTAAATTTGTGTTTTCTGAAATGATCGTTTCAAAATGATGGCGCCCGTTTCACTCCAGATTGACCTTTCTTGGTTAACTTTAACTTTAACTTTCTTTCAGAGTAAACAGAGTAAATATATGTACCTGAAGCTTCGTTCAGTGGTACATGGTTACTTGTCATCGTCGTTGGGCACAACAGAACAGCTTGCAAATCTATTGTCCAAACAGACTTGTCAAGTGTCTTCTCTTGATATAACAGACTTGTCAAGTGTCTTCTCTTGATATAACAGACTTGTCAAGTGTCTTCTCTTGATATAACAGACTTGTCAAGTGTCTTCTCTTGATATAACAGACTTGTCAAGTGTCTTCTCTTGATATAACAGACTTGTCAAGTGTCTTCTCTTGATATAACAGACTTGTCAAGTGTCTTCTCTTGATATAACAGACTTGTCAAGTGTCTTCTCTTGATATAACAGACTTGTCAAGTGTCTTCTCTTGATATAACAGACTTGTCAAGTGTCTTCTCTTGATATAACAGACTTGTCAAGTGTCTTCTCTTGATATAACAGACTTGTCAAGTGTCTTCTCTTGATATAACAGACTTGTCAAGTGTCTTCTCTTGATATAACAGACTTGTCAAGTGTCTTCTCTTGATATAACAGACTTGCCAAGTGTCTTCTCTTGATATAAGACTTGTCAAGTGTCTTCTCTTGATATAACAGACTTGTCAAGTGTCTTCTCTTGATATAACAGACTTGCCAAGTGTCTTCTCTTGATATAACAGACTTGTCAAGTGTCTTCTCTTGATATAACAGACTTGTCAAGTGTCTTCTCTTGATATAACAGACTTGTCAAGTGTCTTCTCTTGATATAACAGACTTGTCAAGTGTCTTCTCTTGATATAACAGACTTGCCAAGTGTCTTCTCTTGATATAACAGACTTGTCAAGTGTCTTCTCTTGATATAACAGACTTGTCAAGTGTCTTCTCTTGATATAACAGACTTGTCAAGTGTCTTCTCTTGATATAACAGACTTGTCAAGTGTCTTCTCTTGATATAACAGACTTGCCAAGTGTCTTCTCTTGATATAACAGACTTGTCAAGTGTCTTCTCTTGATATAACAGACTTGTCAAGTGTCTTCTCTTGATATAACAGACTTGTCAAGTGTCTTCTCTTGATATAACAGACTTGCCAAGTGTCTTCTCTTGATATAACAGACTTGTCAAGTGTCTTCTCTTGATATAACAGACTTGTCAAGTGTCTTCTCTTGATATAACAGACTTGTCAAGTGTCTTCTCTTGATACGCCCTGAATTCGAAGTGTCTCTCGAATTTTCTGTTTTTTAAAAATAGCTGCACATTGGAACACGGGGCAAAAAATCTGTTCATATATATCGTTCCATAATCATTACCAAGATATTTCACTGTCGAAAATGCTTAGACAAACGACACCTATTCATTGATGTTGAATATGTCGTATATAAGAGTTAATACAAAAGATACCTACATTTACGAGTGCCAGTGCCATCCATATCGATGCATCATCTTCAGTATCAGTTCATTATCATCATTATCATCGGTTATTACTAGTTATGAATGGTGTAGTGGTGTCGGGTAAGTGTAGGACATGAACACCATGGAAAGATTCCAAAAATGATAGTGAAAACAACAGCAGCAATAATAATAGTAGTCATAATAATAGAA
>NC_091591.1:24523349-24535849 GCF_042767895.1 Penaeus vannamei | reverse complement strand
ACGAACACACACGCTCGAACACACGCAGACGAACACACATGCAGACGAACACACACGCTCGAGCACACAAGCAGACGAACACACACGCTCGAACACACATGCAGACGAACACACACGCTCGAACACACATGCAGACGAACACACATGCAGACGAACACACATGCAGACGAACACACATGCAGACGAACACACATGCAGACGAACACACATGCAGACGAACACACATGCAGACGAACACACATGCAGACGAACACACATGCAGACGAACACACACGCTCGAACACACATGCAGACGAACACACATGCAGACGAACACACATGCAGACGAACACACACGCTCGAACACACATGCAGACGAACGCGTACACAAGCACAAACGAACACGCGAACTCACATGCAGACGAACACACACGCTCGAACACACATGCAGACGAACACACATGCAGACGAACACGCGAACACACATGCAGACGAACACACATGCAGACGAACGCGTACACAAGCACAAACGAACACGCGAACTCACATGCAGACGAACACACACGCTCGAACACACATGCAGACGAACACACATGCAGACGAACACACATGCAGACGAACACGCGAACACACATGCAGACGAACACACATGCAGACGAACACACATGCAGACGAACACGCGAACTCACATGCAGACGAACACACATGCAGACGAACACACATGCAGACGAACACACATGCAGACGAGCACACATGCAGACGAACACACATGCAGACGAACACACATGCAGACGAACACACATGCAGACGAACACACATGCAGACGAACACACATGCAGACGAACACACATGCAGACGAACACACACGCTCGAACACACATGCAGACGAACGCGTACACAAGCACAAACGAACACGCGAACACACATGCAGACGAACACACATGCAGACGAACACACATGCAGACGAACACACATGCAGACGAACACACATGCAGACGAACACACATGCAGACGAACACGCGAACTCACATGCAGACGAACACACATGCAGACGAACACACATGCAGACGAACACACATGCAGACGAACACACATGCAGACGAACACACACGCTCGAACACACATGCAGACGAACGCGTACACAAGCACAAACGAACACGCGAACACACATGCAGACGAGCACACATGCAGACGAACACACATGCAGACGAACACACACGCTCGGACACACATGCAGACGAATACACGTGCAGACGAACACACGTGCAGACGAACATACATGCAGACGAACACACATGCAGACGAACACACATGCAGACGAACACACATGCAGACGAACTCACATGCAGACGAACACACATACAGACGAACACACATGCAGACGAACACACATGCAGACGAACGCGTACACAAGCACAAACGAACACGCGAACACAGATGCAGACGAACACGTACACAAGCACAAACGAACACACGTACACATGCATTTACTCACGCGAACACACATACAAACGAACACACATACACTCGCACAAACGAACACGCGAATACATATACAAAAGGACAGACATACACACGCAGAAACGAACACGCGCACGCATACTCGTAAAAAAGAGGGTACACACACACACGGAAAGGCTTAAAAACGCACACGCACAAACGAGTACACACACACACACACGAGTGCACACACACACACGCACACGCACACACACACACATACGCATACACAGAACAAAAACACTTAAGAACAATTAAGAAATACATCAATACCATCAAAAATAAAAACAACAACAAAACACAGAACCACCACGGCAGAAACAACAACAACAACATAACCAACATCACCAACAACAAAACGAAGAAGACAAACCGAATCATGCTGAAGCAACAACAACATAAACATCAAAACAACAAAACGAAGAAAACAAACCGAATCCTCTCACACGGAGCAAAGCCAAAACCAACATGGCCGCCACGCTTTCACTCATCAGCTGAATAAACGGAAAAAAAAGTGCCGTCCAGTGATATACATCGGAAGGGGGGACATTGGATGACTCATCTCTCGGCCTGTGACTCACCTCCCTCCTCTCTCTCTCTCTCTCTCTCTTTCTCTCTCTCTCTCTCTCCCTTCTCTCTCTTCTCCTCTCTTCCCCTCCCTCCCCCCCCCCTCAGTCGTCTCTCGGCCTGTGACTCACCTCCCTCCTCCTCTCTCTCTCTCTCTTTCTCTCTCTCTCTCTCTCTCTCTCTCTCTCTCTCTCCCTTCTCTCTCTTCTCCTCTCTTCCCCCCCTCCCCCCCCCCTCAGTCTGCCCCGCCCCTAAAGCTACGAGTCTTGCCGGCGACTTCACCAAAAGCTTATGTAGACGCCCCTCTGTCTCTCTCTCTCTGGCCCTGGCTCTGTGTCTGTCTGTCTCTTTATTCTTCTCTATCTCTTTCTCTCTTTATTCTTTTTCTCTCTCTCTTTCTCTTTTTATTTTTTTTTTTTTCTCTCTCTCTCACTCACTCACTCTCTCTCTCTGGTTCTCTTTATTTCTCTATCTCTCTCTCTATCTCTCTTCCTCTCTCCCTCTCCTCCCTCCCTCTCCTCTCCCTCTCTCTCTCTCTCTTTCTCTCTTTTTTTCTTTCTCTTTCTCTCTCTCTCTCTCTCTCTCTCTCTCTCTCTCTCTCTCTCTCTCTCTCTCTCTCTCTCTCTCTCTCTCTCTCTCTCTCTCTATCTATCTTTCTCTCTTTCTTTCTCTCTCTCCATTGATCTATCTGCATACCTATCTATTTTTCCTGTTCCTCTTCCTCCTTCCCTCTCTCTTCTTTCTTTATCCCCTCTTTCTCTCTTTTTCTTTGCTCATATTTGTACATGCTTTTATTCTGTTGATTCTTTTTTTCTATTCCTTAAAGATATATTGTGTTTTACGTGTTTATATTCCACGTTTTCTTTCCACTAAAGGAAACCCGAACATTACAAATACATTTACTTACAGAGACAAATAGATACAATAAATTCGAGTAGCCCCACCAGATGGCCTTTTCACAGTACGCAGCTAAGAAAGAAATAATAATAATAATAAAATAATAATGATGATAAAATGGCGAAGTATAAGCGATGAAATAATAATGATGGAATGAATAAACACGTAAATAAGAGTTGAAAAAAAAACAAAAGCTACAAAGATACGATCTAAACCCTTATTTAAAGCGATCAAACCCCCTTTCCAGCTTGTCCTCCTCGGTGTCTCTATACCACAGCGTGAGTGCTCCTCAACATATGCTGAATTCCTCCATGGAAATGAAATCCTGATATGCCTCCCTCTCTCCCTTCACAGCCCGACGATTCTCCATTCTGCTTTTAGGGGGAAAATCGGCGCTGGGGGGAAGTTAAGGCAATAAAATGCCCGGAAATGTAAATGCCTTCCATCGCGCCAAGCAAAATGGCGACCTCGAAGTCTTACCTTTCAATTTTTTTTTCTTTTCGTTTTTTTTCTTTTAGGGGACGATTTGGAAGGCAAACAAAGGGAAAATACAGAAGAAATAAACGTAAAGAAATATAAAAAAAAAAACAAAAATAAATATTTTTTTTCTTTTCTTTTCTTTTCGTTTTTTTTTTTTTTAAGGGGACGATTTGGAAGGCAAACAAAGGGAAAATAAAAAAGAAATAAACGTAAAGGAATAAAAAAAAAAACAAAAATAAATATTTTTTTTCTTTTCTTTTCTTTTCGTTTTTTTTTTCTTTAAGGGGACGATTTGGAAGGCAAACAAAGGGAAAATAAAAAAGAAATAAACGTAAAGAAAAAAAAAAAAATAAATAAATAAATATTTTTTTTCTTTTCTTTTCTTTTCGTTTTTTTTTTCTTTAAGGGGACGATTTGGAAGGCAAACAAAGGGAAAATAAAAAAGAAATAAACGTAAAGAAATATAAAAAAAAAACAAAAATAAATATATTTTTTCTTTTCTTTTCTTTTCGTTTTTTTTTCTTTAAGGGGACGATTTGGAAGGCAAACAAAGGGAAAATAAAAAAGAAATAAACGTAAAGAAATATAAAAAAAAACAAAAATAAATATTTTTTTTCTTTTCTTTTCTTTTCGTTTTTTTTTTCTTTAAGGCGACGATTTGGAAGGCAAACAAAGGGAAAATAAAAAAGAAATAAACGTAAAGAAATATAAAAAAAAACAAAAATAAATATTTTTTTTCTTTTCTTTTCTTTTCGTTTTTTTTTCTTTAAGGGGACGATTTGGAAGGCAAACAAAGGGAAAATAAGAAAGAAATAAACGTAAAGAAATATAAAAAAAACAAAAATAAATATTTTTTTTCTTTTCTTTTCTTTTCGTTTTTTTTTTCTTTAAGGGGACGATTTGGAAGGCAAACAAAGGGAAAATAAAAAACAGATCGTAAAGAAATATAAAAAAAAACAAAAATAAATATTTTTTTTCTTTTCTTTTCTTTTCGTTTTTTTTTTCTTTAAGGGGACGATTTGGAAGGCAAACAAAGGGAAAATAAAATTGAAATAAACGTAAAGAAATATAAAAAAAAACAAAAATAAATATTTTTTTTCTTTTCTTTTCTTTTCGTTTTTTTTTCTTTAAGGGGACGATTTGGAAGGCAAACAAAGGGAAAATAAAAAAGAAATAAACGTAAAGAAATATAAAAAAAACAAAAATAAATATTTTTTTTCTTTTCTTTTCTTTTCGTTTTTCTGGGAACTATTTGGAAGGCAAACAAAGGGAAAATAAAAAATAAATAAACGTAAAGAAATATAAAAAAAAACAAAAATAAATATATATTTTTTCTTTTCTTTTCTTTTCGTTTTTTTTTCTTTAAGGGGACGATTAGGAAGGCAAACAAAGGGAAAATAAAAAAGAAATAAACGTAAAGAAATATAAAAAAAACAAAAATAAATATTTTTTTTCTTTTCTTTTCTTTTCGTTTTTCTGGGAACTATTTGGAAGGCAAACAAAGGGAAAATAAAAAATAAATAAACGTAAAGAAATATAAAAAAAAACAAAAATAAATATATATTTTTTCTTTTCTTTTCTTTTCGTTTTTTTTTCTTTAAGGGGACGATTAGGAAGGCAAACAAAGGGAAAATAAAAAATAAATAAACGGAAAGAAATATAAAAAAAACAAAAATAAATATTTTTTTTCTTTTCTTTTCTTTTCTTTTCGTTGTTTTTTTCTTTAAGGGGACGATTTGGAAGGCAAACAAAGGGAAAATAAAATAGAAATAAACGTAAAGAAATATAAAAAAAAACAAAAATAAATATTTTTTTTCTTTTCTTTTCTTTTCGTTTTTTTTTTCTTTAAGGGGACGATTTGGAAGGCAAACAAAGGGAAAATAAAAAAGAAATAAACGTAAAGAAATATAAAAAAAAACAAAAATAAATATTTTTTTTCTTTTCTTTTCTTTTCGTTTTTTTTTTTTTCTTTAAGGGGACGATTTGGAAGGCAAACAAAGGGAAAATAAAAAAGAAATAAACGTAAAGAAATATAAAAACAAAAAACAAAAATAAATATTTTTTTTCTTTTCTTTTCTTTTCGTTTTTTTTTCTTTAAGGGGACGATTTGGAAGGCAAACAAAGGGAAAATAAAAAATAAGTAAACGTAAAGAAATATAAAAAAAAACAAAAATAAATATTTTTTTTCTTTTCTTTTCTTTTCTTTTCGTTTTTTTTTTTTTTCTTTAAGGGGACGATTTGGAAGGCAAACAAAGGGAAAATAAAAAAGAAATAAACGTAAAGAAATATAAAAAAAAAACAAAAATAAATATATATTTTTTTCTTTTCTTTTCTTTTCGTTTTTTTTTCTTTTCTTTAAGGGGACGATTTGGAAGGCAAACAAAGGGAAAATAAAAAAGAAATAAACGTAAAGAAATATAAAAAAAAAAACAAAAATAAATATTTTTTTTCTTTTCTTTTCTTTTCGTTTTTTTTTTTCTTTAAGGGGACGATTTGGAAGGCAAACAAAGGGAAAATAAAAAAGAAATAAACGTAAAGAAATATAAAAAAAAAACAAAAATAAATATTTTTTTTCTTTTCTTTTCTTTTCGTTTTTTTTTTTTCTTTAAGGGGACGATTTGGAAGGCAAACAAAGGGAAAATAAAAAAGAAATAAACGTAAAGAAATATAAAAAAAAACAAAAATAAATATTTTTTTTCTTTTCTTTTCTTTTCGTTTTTTTTTCTCTTTAAGGGGACGATTTGGAAGGCAAACAAAGGGAAAATAAAAAAGAAATAAACGTAAAGAAATATAAAAAAAAAACAAAAATAAATATATTTTTTCTTTTCTTTTCTTTTCGTTTTTTTTTTTCTTTAAGGGGACGATTTGGAAGGCAGACAAAGGGAAAATAAAAAAGAAATAAACGTAAAGAAATATAAAAAAAAACAAAAATAAATATTTTTTTTCTTTTCTTTTCTTTTCGTTTTTTTTTCTTTTCTTTAAGGGGACGATTTGGAAGGCAAACAAAGGGAAAATAAAAAAGAAATAAACGTAAAGAAATATAAAAAAAAACAAAAATAAATATTTTTTTTCTTTTCTTTTCTTTTCGTTTTTTTTTTTCTTTAAGGGGACGATTTGGAAGGCAAACAAAGGGAAAATAAAAAATAAATAAACTTAAAGAAATATAAAAAAAAACAAAAATAAATATTTTTTTTCTTTTCTTTTCTTTTCGTTTTTTTTTCTTTAAGGGGACGATTTGGAAGGCAAACAAAGGGAAAATAAAAAAGAAATAAACGGAAAGAAATATAAAAAAAAAACAAAAATAAATATTTTTTTTCTTTTCTTTTCTTTTCGTTTTTCTGGGAACTATTTGGAAGGCAAACAAAGGGAAAATAAAAAAGAAATAAACGTAAAGGAATAAAAAAAAAAACAAAAATAAATATTTTTTTTCTTTTCTTTTCTTTCCGTTTTTTTTTTTTTCTTTAAGGGGACGATTTGGAAGGCAAACAAAGGGAAAATAAAAAAGAAATAAACGTAAAGAAATATAAAAAAAAAACAAAAATAAATATTTTTTTTCTTTTCTTTTCTTTTCGTTTTTTTTTCTTTAAGGGGACGATTTGGAAGGCAAACAAAGGGAAAATAAAAAAGAAATAAACGTAAAGAAATATAAAAAAAACAAAAATAAATATTTTTTTCTTTTCTTTTCTTTTCGTTTTTTTTTTTCTTTAAGGGGACGATTTGGAAGGCAAACAAAGGGAAAATAAAAAAGAAATAAACGTAAAGAAATATAAAAAAAACAAAAATAAATATTTCTTTTCTTTTCTTTTCTTTTCGTTTTTTTTTTTTTTTTAAGGGGACGATTTGGAAGGCAAACAAAGGGAAAATACAAAAGAAATAAACGAAGAGAGAGAGAAAAAAACAAAAATAAATAATTCTATGGTCTACGGACTGAACGATCCATGAAAAACAATAGGTATGCGATACCATTCATCCCTCGAGGGCAGATGGTTTCACATTTCAGTGACGGTGGAAATTTCTGTGACTCTGAAACGAATATCCAAATAAACACTAAATACAGAGTTATGCGAGATATTCCCCCATTCAGATCCACGCGAAAAGAGATATGCAGATAGGGGGGAGAAGGGAAGAAAATGTTCATGTAAACTTTTGCTAATAAAGAGTTCGGGGAGAAAAATGGGAGAGTGAATGAGTGGGAAAGAGAGGGAGAGAGAGAGTGAATGAGTGGGAAAGAGAGGGAGAGAGAGAGTGAATGAGTGGGAAAGAGAGGGAGAGAGAGAAGGGGGCGGGAGGGGGAAGAGAGGTAGAGAGAGTGAGAGAGAGAAAGAGAGAGACAGATAGAAAGAAAGAGAGAGAGAGACAAGGACAAAGAAAGAGAATGACAGACAGAGACAGAGAGAAAGAGAGAGAGAGAGACAGAGACAGAGAGGGAGAGAGAGAGAAAGAGAGAGAGAGAGAGACGAGCAGACATATATAGAGAAAAAGGGAGAAATAAAGAAATAAAAAAGAGAAGGCAATCATGGGAAAATATATATAAAAAACGGAAAATAAAAATGGATTTAGTCAAAAATAAAAAAAAATAAAGAAAGAGACACACAACTAGCACAAAAAACACTCATACAGAAAATAGAAATTCGTACCAATAAAGATAATGATAATGATTGATAATAAGATACAATAGGAAGGTTATTAAGCAGGTAAAGAAAAAAGAAGGAATAAATGAAATAACACTAGATAAATGAAGGAACACACAGATAAACCAAGAAAAATACATAGACATAGATAGACCTGAGGAATGGCGGAATAGAAGAAAAATAAAGTAATAATTAGATAGCTAGGTAGAATAATAGATAGATAGACAAATGAATAACTACACACGAATAGATGGACACGTAAATTAAGTAAAGTAAACAAATATATGAATAGATAAATAGATGAATAGATGAATAGATAATAGATAAATGAATAAATAGATGAATAGATAAATGAATAAATAGATGAATAGATGAATAGATAATAGATAAATAGATGAATAGATAATAGATAAATAGAAAATGAAATAAGACGATTAATTATAAGAAAAGAGGAAGAGCAGTAAAGCTATCAACAATAATATTATTGAAAAAAATATGATAATGATAATAACAATGATAGCTACTACCATAATGATAGCTATGGAAATTATAACAATCGCAATGATAATGAAAATAATAGTAGTTATGATAATAATGATAATGATAACGATAATAATAATAATGTTAATAATGATGAAAATAATAATAATGACAATAATAATAATGGTGATAATACTAATAACAATAATGATAATAGCAGCAAGATTAATTGCAATAATGATAATGATGATAACAATAATGAAATAATAGTAATTATAATGAAACTAATGATATTGGTAATAATAATGAAAATGATGATGATAATAATGATAATGAGAAGAAGAAAGAAGAAAGAAGAAGAAAATCAATAATGATAGATAATGATGACTGTAATTCTAATGATAACAATAAAAATGAACAACACCAAAACAACAGTAATGATAATGATGATGATAATGATAATAATAATGATCATAAAGCCACAAGTATGAAAGTCCGGAGAAAAATGAACACTGATGAGGCTATTTTCCATTATCTATTATTCATCATTTTATTCCTTTATTTTCGAGCAATTAAAAAAGTAACAACAGCTTCCCAAAGTCATCGGATTATTTAATTAGTTCTTGTGGGTAATCATGACACTTTTTGTTCATATTTGCTAGTAAAGGTAATTCTCTCTTAATAGCATGACAGGAGAACAGCTTTTCAAACTCATCCAATCATTTGGGGAAGAATAATTAGATTTAATGAAAATGATGAAATATTTTGATTCTTATGGCCTAATAGTGATGAAAATAATGATAATGATGATAATTATAATAATGATGAAAATAATGATAAGACCAGTAATGATAAACGATGATGACAATGAAAATAATGATGATAATGATACTAAAAAGTAAACAAAACAATAATGATAATGATAATGATGATATCAATGGTAATAATGATAATGATAATGATGATATGGATAATAAAGATGATAGTGAAAATAATAACAATTATACAAATAATAAGAATGATAAGAATAATAATGATACTAATACTAACACTACTACTACTAATAATAGTGATAACAACAAAAACAACAACAATAATCATAACAATAATAATACTGATAAAAAAATAAAGATAATGATGATAATAGCAATAATAGCAATTATAATAACTGTATCATAATGGTAATAGTAATAATGATAATGATAATGATTATAATGATTATGATAATGATAATAACAATGATAATAATAATAATAATAATAATAATAATAATAATAATAATTATGATAATAATGAAAACACTAATAATAATGATAATGATTATAATGATAGTGATATTGATAACAATAGTAATGATGATAATAGCAATAATGATAATGATAATGATAATGATTATCATTATTATTATTATTATCATTATTTTTATTATTGTCATTATGATGATAATTACGATGATGATGTTAACAATGATAAAAATAACAACAATTATATTTATTATCTTTATTATCATGATAGTACTACTAATGACAATTATAACATAATGATGATGATAATCATAACAATGATAATGATGATAAAACTAGTAGTAATAAGGGTTATGATATCATATTTATTATTATTCTTTCCATTGTTATGAATGTCATTATCATAATCCTCATTACTATTATTATCATTATTATCATTACTGTTACTGTTTTTATTATCAGTCCTATCATAATTGTTATCATTGTTGTTGTTGCTCTTATTACATTATTATTATTATCATTATCATCATTATTGGTATCATTATCATCATAGCTATAATCATAATTACATTGTTATAATTATCATTACTATTGTTATATCATTATCATCATTTTCATCATCACTGTTATCATTTTTTGTCACAGTTATCATTATCATTAATAATGATATTGTTTTCCTATTATCATCACTATCATCGTTACTGTTGTTATCTTTATCACAATTGTCATTATTATTGATAATATGATTATCATTATCATCATTATTACCATCATCATTTTCCTTATTCTCGTTATCATTATTATTATTATTATTATCATTATTATCACGATAGCCTAGACTGCACTAAAGAGGATCCTCGTAACACGTCACACCCTTCAGCAAACCTGGAATATGGACGAAAATCCAATAAAATCGATAATACCTTCCCGACAGCTGACGGGTGTGACGTCATCAAACGCGTGAAATCTATCTTAACATTTCAGATCCCTTCCCCCTCCCCCCTCCCTCCCTTCCCCCTCCTTCTCTTCCTACTTCCTTATCTCTCTCTTCACTCAGATACACTTACGAATAATAAAAGGTACATGGAAGTGTGTTGAATTACCGTGCACTTATATTTCTCTCTCTCTCTCTCCTCGCATACACTTATACAAGGTACATAAAAGTGTGCTAAGTAGTTTGCTCTTATACTTCTCCCTTATCCTTCTTCTATCCCTCATTTTGGCCATCCCTTCCTCTATCTATATCTCTCCTTCCTTTATACACCCTCCTCCCTTCTCCCCTTACCCATCTCCCCTCAAGATAAGCCTTTCCATTCTGTCTTTACATTTCCCTCCTCCTGAAATTTCCCTCCCTCTTCTTCCCATAATATCCACTTCCCTCTTCGTTCCATACCCTCCAATTCCCTTTCCCTGTGTCCCCACTCCCTCCTTCCTCCATCTCCCCCTCCACACCCCTTACCACACTCCTCCTTCACCATCCTCTCCCCACCCCCTTTCCTCCATCTCCCTTTCTCCCACTGCTCCTTACCGCATTTCCTGCTCCCTCCCTCCTCCACCTCCCTCTCTCCACCTCCCCCCCCGCCCCTCTCTCCTCCTCCCATCTTGCCTTCCCTCCCTCCTCCTCCACCCTCCTCCACCTCCCACCCCTCTCTCCCTCCATTTGCCTTCCCCTCCCTCCTTCACCTTCCTCCACCTCCCACCTGCCCTCTCTTTCCTCCATTTTGCCTTCCCCTCCCTCCTCACACCTTCCTCCACCTCCCACCCCTCCTCTCCTCCATTTTGCCCTCTCCTCCCTCCTCCACCTCCTGCCTTCTCTCTCTCCATTTCGCCTTCCCTCCCTCCTCCACCTGCCTTCCTGCACCTCCTACCCCTCCCTCCTCCACCTTCCTGCACTCTCCCTCCTCACCTCCACCCCACCCTCCCACTCCACCTTCCTCCTCCACCCTTCCAACTTCTCAGTCCTCCCTCCTCCATTTTGCCTTCCCCTCCTCCACCCACCCTCCTCCACCTCCCATCCTGACCCTCCCAGCCTCTCCCTCCTCCACCTCCCATCCCCTCTCTCCTCCATTTCGCCTTCCCCTCCCTCCTCCACCTTCCCTGCACCTCCTACCCCTCCCTCCTCCTCACGCTTCCTGCACCTCCCACCCTCCTCCACCTCCCACCCCCTCTCTCCTCCATCTTTCCTTCCCCTCCCTCCTCCTCACCTTCCTCCACCTCCACCCACTCTTTCCTCCATTTCGCCTCCCTACCCTCCCTCACTCCACCTTCCTGCACCTCCCACCCCTCCCTCCTCCACCCTCCTCCACCTCCTGCCCACCTCCCTCCTCCATTTCGCCTTCCCTCTCCACCCCCTCCCTCCTCCACCCTCCTCCACCTCCCACCCCACCCTCCTCCATTTTACCATCCCTCCCTCCCCCACCTCCCACCCCTCCCTCCCCCACACTCCTCCACCTCCCACCCCTCCCTCCTCCATTTCGCCTCCCCCACCCTCCTCCACCCTCCTCCACCTCCCTCATCAAACCCACATCTCCACGATTTCTCCTTCCGTCTCAGATTCCTGCTCCTCCTTCTTCCCATCTGTCACTCTGCATCAACAAGTGAGGTTGCCGGTGCCTCTCCTGCCGGGCCTCGTTCCCCATCGCGCTCTGCTTTAAGGGAGGGAGGAGGGAGGAGGGGAGTGGAGGGAAGGGGGGGTGGATGGGGGGAAGGGAGGGGTGGGTGG
>NC_091591.1:24515849-24518349 GCF_042767895.1 Penaeus vannamei | reverse complement strand
ATATATATATATATATATATATATATAAACAAACAAATATATAAAAATATATATATATATATATATATATATATACATCTGTCTGTCTGTCTGTACGTATACTTGTCACGTAACTTATATATATATAAACATATAGATATAACATATATATATATATATATATCTTGTCTGTCTGTCTGTCTGTCTGTCTGTCATCTGTCTGTCTGTCACAATAAATGGATACCCATGTATATAAATATATTAAATATATAAATATATAAAATTAATAAATATATAAATATATAAATATATATATATATATATATATATATATATATATATATATATATATATATATATATATATATATATATATATATATATATATATATATGTATATATATATATATATATACATAAACATATATATATATATATATGTCTGTCACGTACGTACGTACGTAAACCATGTGTGTGTCTTTGTGTACGTGTAATGTATATATGTATATAGGTATAGCAAACCTTAAACTTAAACAGCAAACCTTAAACCTTAAACAAATATAGATCTTAAACAGCAAACAAACAAATAGCAAACTTATATATATATATATATATATATATATATATATATGTATATATATGTATATGTGTATGTGTAATATTAATATTAATATGTGTAATAATATGTATATGTGTGTGTGTGTGTGTGTGTGTATGGGCGTGTGTGTGTATGCGTGCGTGCGTCATCCGTCTCAATCTTAATGTCTGTCTGTCTGACAATCTTAATAATAATAAATTATGTAAGGAAAACGAGCTTAAGACAATATTTGAAATAATAGATATGTAAATAATAAATAATAATAATAATAATAATAATAAGAATAATATTAATAATAATATTAATGATAATAATACTAATAATGGTAATGATGATAATATTAGTAATAATAAAAGTGATAATAATAATATTAATAATAGGGAAAATGATAATAATAATATTAATAATAGAGAAAATGATAATAATAATATTAATAATAGAGAAAATGATAATAATAATAATGATAATAATATTAATAATAATGAATATAAGAGTAATGATAATAATAATAATAATATAATCATAATAATAATATAATAATAATAATAATAATAATATAATAACAATAATAATAATATAAATATTGACAACAGCAGTAAAATAATAATAATGATAATAATAACAATAATAATAATAATAATAATAATAATAGTAATAATAATAGAATAATAGACCAATAATAGATAATAATGAATAATGAATAATAATAGATATGTAGATATGTGAATAATATGAATAATAATGAATAATAATAAATAATATAATAATAAATATATATATATAATAATAAGAATGACAATATTAATAATAATATAATAATAATAATAATAATAATAATAATAATAATAATAATAATAATAATAATAATAATAATATGTATATATATATATATATATATATATAATAATAATAATATTAATAATAATAATAATAATAATAATAAAATAATAATAATAATAATAATAATAATAATATATAAGAATAATAATAAATAATAATAATAATAATAATAATATATATAATATAATAATAATAATATATATATATGTGTAATATGATATATATATATATATATATATATGTAACTTATGTAATGACATATATATATATATATATATATATATATATATATATATATATATATATATATATATATATATATATATATATATATATATATATATATATATGTATATACTTGTCTGTCTGTATTAACGTGCGATACTTGTCTGTCTGTCTGTCTGTCTGTCTGTCTCAAACAAACATAACCTTATAACAACATATATATATATATATATATATATATATATAAACATATATATATATATATATATATATATATATATATATATATATATATATATATATATATATATATATGTCTCTCTCTCTCCCTCTTTCTGTCTCTCTGTCTCGCTCTCTCGTTCTTGTGTCTGCCTCTGTATCTCTCCCCACTTTTGCTTTCTCTCCCTCTCCCATCTCTCTATCTCTCTCTCTCTCCCCCTCTCCTTTCCCCTCTCCCTCCTTTATCAACGTTTTTCTCAATCCTTCTCCATTCTCCAATTACTCATTAATCCTAATCCCCCTGCTCCCCGGGGGTCCGTCAGCCTGCCATGCATTTCCTGACTGGCTCTGCACCTTTACCTATCTATCTATCTGTCTCTCTGCCTCTCCTTTTCCCCTCTCCCTCCTTTAACCACGTTTTCTCAATCCTTCTCCATTCTCCCAATTACTCGACCCAATCCCTAATCCCCTGCTCCCGGTCCGTCAGCCTGCCATGCATTTCCTGTCATGTCTCTGCACCTTTACCTATCTATCTATCTGTCTCTCTGCCTCTCCTTTTCCCCTCTCCCTCCTTTATCAACGTTTTCTCAATCCTTCTCCATTCTCCCAATTACTCGACCCAATCCCTAATCCCCTGCT
>NC_091591.1:24496853-24502849 GCF_042767895.1 Penaeus vannamei | reverse complement strand
CTTCTTCTTCTTCCTCTTCTTCTTCTTCTTCTTCTTCTTCTCTTCCTCTTCTTCTTCTTCTTCTTCTTCTTTCTTCTTCTTCCTCCTCCTCCTTCTTCTTCTTCTTCTTCTTCTTCTCCTTCTCCTTCTTTCTTCTTCTTCTTCTTCTTCTCCTTCTTCTTCTCCTTCTTCTTCTTCATCATCTTCTTCTTCTCCTTCTTCTTTCTTCTTTCTTCTTCTCCTCCTTCTTCTTCTTCTCCTTCTTCTCGGCGGCACTGCGATGCCTGGGCGCCGCTGAACACGAAGCGGAATGAGGAAGGCCACGCCACAGCCGCAACCAATTAAATCCTGTTTGAGCATTAAACAGGCTTAAAGAATAATGATAATGATAATAAGGAAAAATAATGATTAACAAAATAGAATGAAATGGATAAAAATAAAACACGTACAGGAAGAACAAGGAATAATTTTTTACCCAAAGACGTGCTCGCGTTTTTACCAGACATATGACATCATTCCTAAAAAAAAAAAAAAAAAAAAAAAAAAAAAAAAAAAAAAACTACAGAGAAAGAATGATTCACTTGCCCCTCGATGCCTGAGATCCGCGTGAATCGAGATCAGTATTAAACTCCGGCTTTTGGCTTTGTGAGAATGGTTCGTAATCTTTCCAACTACACTTTATTTACCTTTACCGAAGACGAGAAAAAATATCAAACCTACGTTTTTTTTTTTTTTTTTTTTTTTTTTAAGAATTTTCGTAGGGCACCCTTGCTAAAGACAAAATATAAGTTGTAGCCATGCATATAAACGGAAATACTTGCACAAAGTATAATTATAAGCAACAAATTTACAAACATAGGCACAGACACTCGTAATTATTTATATACTTGACATCGAAAATAGAAATACACACATCCTTCACATAAAGTATATTTATAAGTAACTGGAGACTGTTATCTTTATGGTTAAAATGATAAAGCTTCTTTTATTATTCAATATTATATGGGTCTCCAATTATCAAATATCTAATAGAACCATTTAAAAAGTACTTTGGTCTCTGAATTTCAAGAATGTTAAGCAAAATTTCGTCTTATTTTGAGTGGCCCTTTTGACCTTTGTGGGCCACTAGGTCAGAGGTCAGTCATAAATTCACCCAATTAAAGGCACTAAATTATGAACTGATTAAAGCTTTGGTGTTGAACAGTCAGATAACTTCATGCATAGCCAGTGACTTCAACAAATATTAATTTTCAAAACATGTCATTTATGTATGAGAGTTAACTGTTAGTGAATAAACTGCACACTAAATATTTCAATTTCAGTTTAGATTTTTCTTAATTAAATATTCATCATGTCCCCCTAATTAATGAGAACAAGTTGACCCATTATGACCTTGCAATATTACTCGTCTCTCCTCTTCTTCTCCTCCTTAGACTGCCAATATAAACGCAATTGCACAAACCACGACCTCTATCATAATCACAATTCCTTTTATTCATGTCATGTAAGTGTCTGGCGCTATGTACACGTTCCATACGTTCATGCTTTAGTCACTACAGACGGTGATGGCAGTAACGTACATGATGAAGCATATTCGTCCAAATCTGAGTGTTACTCTTCTACTCCAGGTGTGAACTAATGATAATGATACTACTGATAATAACAATGATAATAATAATGATAACAATAATAATAATAATAATAATACCAATGATGATGATGATAATGATAATAGCAATAATAATGATAATGATAATAATAATGATAATGATAATAATAATCATCATAATAACTGATAATAATACTAATGATAATAACGACTGTAATAACAATAATAATAATAATAATGATACGCTAATAATGGTAATAGGAACTGTAACGATAATATAACAGCTGAACTTCAACACTATTCTGTTCTCAATTTTATTTTCAAGTCTGTTCTTCCCCGGCCATTCACCCGGAAACTCGAGAACAGAAAGTTGTTATTGTGAGAAGGTTCTGAACGAGTGACCGGCGCTTTTTTGTTCTTTGTGTTATTGATGTTTATTATCGTTGTTATTCACTCTCGCTCTCTCTTACTTCTCTCTCTCTCTCTTTCTCTGTCTCTATCTCTTTCTTTCTTTCTTTCTTTCTTTCTCTCTCTCTCTCTCTCTCTCTCTCTCTCTCTCTCTCTCTCTCTCTCTCTCTCTCTCTCTCTCTCTCTCTCACTCACTCACTCACTCACTTCTCTCACTCACTCACTCACTCACTCCCTCTCTCTCTCTCCCATCCTCCCTCTCTCTCTCTCCCCTGTCTCTCTCACTCTCTCTCTCCCTCTCACTCTCTCTCTCTCCCTCTCACTCTCTCTCCCTCCCCCCCCCCCCCCCCTCTCTCTCTCTCTCTCTCTCTCTCTCTCTCTCTCTCTCTCTCTCTCTCTCTCTCTCTCTCGCTCTCTCTTTCTCTTTCCCTTCTCTCTCTCTCTCTCTCTCTCTCTCTCTCTCTCCTTCTCTCTCTCTCTCTCTCTCTCTCTCTCTCTCTCTCTCTCTCTCTCTATCTATCTATCTCTCTTTCTCCTTTCTCTCTGTCTCCCCCCCCCCCCCCTCTCCCTCTCTCTCTTTCTTTCTTTCTTTCTTTCTCTCTCTCTCTCTCTCTCTCTCTCTCTCTCTCTCTCTCTCTCTCTCTCTATCTCTCTCTCTCTCTCTCTCTATTCTGGTCCTCCCCCCCCCCCCCATGTATCACGTGGAGCCCCGGGGTAATGTTGTAGCTACAGAGGACATGCCTTATAAGGGATATCTGCAACACCGATCACCTGGTTGCCGAAGTCCCATGCAGGAAACTTGATACTGGCTTTCCGTCACTTTAGCATTACTACTACTTCTTCTTGTTCTTGTTCTTTTCCTTCTTCTTCTTCTTCTTCTTGTTCTTGTTCTTGTTCTTGTTCTTGTTCTTGTTCTTGTTCTTGTTCTTCTTCTTCTTCTTCTTCTTCTTCTTCTTCTTCTCCTCCTCTTCCTCCTTCTTTTCCTCCTCCTCCCTCTCTTCCTCCTCCTCCCTCTCTTCCTCCTCATCCCTCTCTTCCTCCTCATCCCTCTCTTCATCCTTCTCTTCCTCCTTCTCTTCCTCCGTAATGCAAATATTTAGGTTTTATTGCGTAGAAACTCCCTTTTAGCGAAAAAACTTGGGAAATTGTGGGGTTAAATATCAGTAATAATAAACTAAACGGACAGTATATAATTACCAAACAATGAATGTATAACACAAGGGACTCCCCCCTCCCCCCCTGGAACTCCCAATGGGGTGGCTGCATTTTCCCTGGAACATTTCATGCCCCCCCCTCCCACTTCCATGCTATCGGGGCCAAGTTTATCGCTGAAAGGGGGTTTCCCTGCAATAAAACCAACACATATGCTGCCATTCCTGCAAAGAGCTTCCGCATAAAAGGGAGGCACCTGAGAGGGCGATAGATTTCCACCGCATCAGCTGTCGTAAGGGTCCTTTTGGCACAGTACCGTACGACCATATGTTATTCATGTAGATGAATGATCTTCACCCTTCAGTATGTTATTCACTTGGCTAGAAATTCCTACACGAAGGATATTGAGGTTTTTAATCCAATATTCTTGAACACCATCCTTCGCCGGTGCTTTCCAATTCGGGATCCTTTGACACTTTCTTTACATTTCCAACATTAATCCCCACCATTTCCTGGAAGTGTTCGCCGTTACCCTCATTCTCCAGATCCTTTAATCATCCGGCCTCTTTATTATGTTCCTTTTCGACGCTTCCAAATATCGAACCGAGATCTCCCACTCTCTGCAGCATCTATCACATCACTTGCACTATTTCCACATACATTCAGTTCTCTGGGTATCCTGTTTTGTCAGAATTGAGTGATTCTCTGCTCATATCTTTTGAATTTTGCGCTCTTTGCTATCATACTCTGTTTTAGTTCTTCACAGCTCTAAGCCTCTTTTTAATTCTATGTTTTGCTTCCAGATCCTTTCGTTTCTTTTTCTTCTTTGTCCCAAATTCACCTTTCTTTTCTCTTTCCAGTCAGTTGACCTCCTGTTTCAATCTTTTAAAATCTCCCGCGATTCTACGCTTCCATATAGGTTCATCTTTCTTCCTATATGTGATTTTATATTTATATAAAATTATTATATATCTTTTAATATCTCCCGCGATTCTAGGCTTCCATATAGATTCATCTTTCTTCCTATATGTGATTTTATATTTATATAAAATTATTATGTATCTTTTAAAATTTCCCGCGATTCTAGGCTTCCATCTAGGTTCATTTTTCTTCCTATATATGATTTTCTTCAAGCCTAACTGTTCTGCTGTAGTGACCTGTTTTAAGGCAGTTACCCCCCAAATTGGGAACGCCCCCTAGATTCCAAGCTTGACCCCCACAAGGAGCAGCAAATCGGGTCGACCACGTGTTCTTAGTATAGTTTTAACGATCTTTTCTCTTATTCTTAATGTATAGTTTTTTTTTTTTTTTTTTTTAAATTAAGCCTAACCTAGTTCTTTCTATTGTTTTATTGTATAAGTTTTTACCTTTTTTATGTTGCATTTTATACTCTCCCGTTTTCTATGTTTTCGTTTTTTATACTTTATTTCATTAATTTTTACTTTAAAATTGCAAGGTCCAGCGAACCAAACCATTTTAACGTACTACGAAATTATTTCTGATTGTGACAAGCGCCTGCGGAGATTGTCATTGTTTATTTGAGAGAATTAATCTTGAAAAATGTGTCAGAATTCTTGCGTCCGATCTCTGGAAACTGTGTCGTATCCGAGTCTCTGATCTAAAAAGTTAAGTAGAGTGTTATTTAAGACTAAAGGATATAAGATTTTGATGATTTAAATGGGATGTGCTTTGTTCTGTTTTTAGTTGTTTTGAGCTATTGTTTTGTTGGACAGTTCATGTTATTTTAGTTCATTTGTCGTAGTTTTTTTTTTTTTTTTTTTTTTTTTTTACTTCATTTTCATGTTATTTTAGTTCATTTGTCATAGTTATTTTATTTTATATTTTATTTTTTTACTTCATTTAAGTTCTGCTTTATTTTAGAGTCCTGCTCGTGTTTCTTTCAGTTTTATTTTGCTCTTTTAAGTTCAGTTTCACTTTTAAGTTTCCTGCATGTTTCATCAGTCATATTCAGTTTCAGTTTGCTTGTCTTATTTCACCTTTAAGTCTTTTACTTGTATTATTTATAGTTTGGTTCAGTGTATTTCAATTTACTTGCTTTTACTTTTTTTTAGTAATTTTGTTTACTTGTGTTTTATTTGTTGTTTAGATCTTTTAGCTCCGTGATTTTTTTTTTCTTTTTAGTCTTTCGTTTGTTTTAGTCACGGTTTTGTTCAGTTTTCTATTAATAAATATTGTATGATTATGTTGTTTCCTGTGAGCCTCCATCCTGCCAACTTCATTATATATTATTAATTTTTTTAAACAAAACAATGATAATATTGCTTGCTTTTTTTTTTTTTTTTTTTTTTTTTTTTTTTTTTTTTTTTTACATGATCCCTTCAGTTGTACTTCCTTCTGCCATTATTCCTTTCAGTTGCTTAACAATCTATTTCTGTTCTTGGTCAAACTAAGCGTCAACTGCTGAACAGACTTTGTGGCTTTCACAGAATAACTCGTGGTGAAGGAGAGCATCTAACAGTAACTAGAAATCCATTTCTCTCTCTCTCCCTCTCTCTTCCATCACTACCTTGTTTACTTTATTTTATTCTATCTAATTCTGACAGTAGTAGGAGAACGGCCGGGTCCCAGCTGCTCACCTGAAGAACACCTGCCGGACGAGGAGTTCACTTGAAGTTCCGCCTCCATTTGGGTCGTCATTGGATCTGTTATTTGACATTTAGCACATTTAGAGGTTTAGTGAATTTGAGGTTGCACTTCCACGTGTCTTTATCAAGGCACCATCTCTGGGGAGGTTCCTGACTAAGGCTAAAGAGTCTGCTCTACACTTGAGACAGCAAAAGCAGCGTCACTCTTTCTCTCTCTCTCTCTCTCGGCCTTCTCTTTCGTT
>NC_091591.1:24466853-24469353 GCF_042767895.1 Penaeus vannamei | reverse complement strand
GTTACTGAAAAAGTAGATGGGTCCAATATTTTTTTCTGCTGCTTCTTCCCCTTTTCCTTCTCCTACTTCTCTTCCTCCTCTTTCTTCTTCTTCTCCTGTTCTTACTCCTCCTTCTCCTCCTTCTCCTTCTCCCTTTTTTCTCCTCTTTTTTCCCTTCTCCTTTTCCTCCTCTTCTCCTTTAATTCCTTCTTCTTCTCCTCCTTCTCCTTTTCCTTCTCCTTCTTATCCTTCTTCTCCTTCTCCTCCCTCCCGCTTTCTTTCTCCTCCCTCCCCCTCCTCCTCCACCTCCTCCTTCTCCTCCTCCCTCCCCTCCTCCTCCCCTCCCTCTCCCCCTCCTCTCTTCCTCCTCCTCCCTCCTCCTCCTCCCTCCTCCTCCCTCCTCCTCCTCCTCCTCCCCTCCCTCCTCCCTCTTCCCCCTTTTCCTCCCCTCATCCTCCCCCTCCTCTTCCTCCTCCCCCTCCCTCCTCTTCCTCCTCCCTCCCCCTCCCCTTCTCTCGTAAAAGGTCCTGGCAATCCTACAGAACCGGGAGCCACGACAGGAGAGGAGGAAGAGGCGTAATGGAACGATGGAATAAGTGGTAAAAAAAAAAATAAAAAAAAAAAAAACAAAAAAATGGACGAGGTAAAAAAAAAAAAAAAATAAAATAAAAATAAAAATAAAAGAGAGAGAGAGAGAGAGAGAGAGAGAGAGAGAGAGAGAGAGAGAGGAGAGAGAGAGAGAGAGAGAGAGAGAGAGAGAGGGAGAGAGAGAGAGAGAGAGAGAGAGAGAGAGAGAGAGAGAGAGAGAGAAAAAGAGAGAGAGAGAGAGAGAGAAGAGAGAGAGAGAGAGAGAGAAAGGGGGGGAAATGAAACGATGAAGTAAATAAGAAAAAAAATTAAGCAATGAAGTAAACAGAAAAAGTAAAAATGAAGCGATGAAGCAAAAAGAAAAACAAAAGATAAAGCGATGAAATAAACTATAAAGAGAAAAGGTTAAGCAATGAAGTAAAAATGAAAAAGAAAAAAATGAAGCGATGAAGTAAAAAAAAATAATGATAATAAAAAATTTGCGACGAATTAAAAAGAAAAAAAGAAAAATGAAGCTATGAGATAAATTCCAAAAAAAAATGATAATAATAATAAAGATAAAGATAAAGCGATGAAGTTAAAAAATAAAAAATGCTATAGAGCCATAGCGAAAAACAACATTGCTTTCAAACCTAATTCCAGTGATACATAAATTAATTTGTACCACGTTATAGATATGTTTTTTTTTTTCTTTTTTTTCTTCTTTTGATGTTGCAGTCTAAAACCATAAAGTAATAGATCTATAAGCGTGTGTGTGTCTTTCTGTATGTATGTGTGTGCGTGTGTGTGTCTTTATGTGTGTGTGTATCTGTGTGTGTGTGTGTGTGTGTGTGTGTGTCTTTCTGTATGTATGTGTGTGTGTGTGTGTCTTTATGTGTGTATGTATCTGTGTGTGTGTGTGAGTGTGTGTGTGTGTGTGTGTGTGTGTGTGTGTATGTATCTGTGTGTGTATGTATCTGTGTCTGTGTGTGTGTGTGTATGTGTGTATGTATCTGTGTGTGTAAGTATCTGTGCGTGTCTGTATGCGTGTATATGTATGCGTGTGCATGTGAGTATCTTCACGCGTGTGTATGTATCTGCGTGTCTATGCTCTTATGGGTCCTTAAATACACCCCCCCCCCCCCGCAACAACCAAAACCACAACACAACAAACATCAAGAGACAAAGCAAGAGCGAGGGCGAGCGAACGCGGGCGAGCGCGCGCGCAAGGTTCAGACAAAAGTCTTTTAAAAAACTTTCTCGCGGCCTCCGATTCGGCCTATGGAGAAAGAGATGGGGGGGAAGAGAGGGGGGAGGGAGGAGGGAGGGGGAGATGGGGGTGAAGGGGGGGAGGGGGAAGGGGGAGGGAAGGGGAGATGAGGGGAGGGGGGAGGGAGGGGGAGGGGGAGATGGGGGGAAAGGGGGAGGGGGAGAAGGGGGGAGGGAAGGGGGAGATGAGGGGAGGGGGAGGGGGGAGGGAGAGAGGAGATGGGGGGGGAGGGGAGAGGAGAGGACCTGGCCCGGACAAGGGAGATAAAGCCAGGAAATTAAATCCCACCAGAAAGGCGGTACGTGAGGGCGGCGTGCTCCCCCCTCTCCCCCCTTCCCCTCCCCCTCTTTCCCCCTCGCCCTCTCCTCCTCTTTATCTGTTCCTTTGCTCTTCCCCCTCTCCTCTTCCACCTCCCTCTCCCTCTCTTTATCTGTTCCTTTGCCTTTCCCCTCTCCCTCCCCCTCCACATCTTCTCTCTTTCTCTGCCCTCTCCCCTCCCCTCCTTCCCCTTCCCTCTCTTATCTATCTGTTCCCTTTCTGCCTTTCCCCCCTCCCTTTTCTTTCTCACTGCCCTTTCTCTCACTCTCTATCTCTCTCTCTCCCTCTCTCTCTCTCTCTCTCTCTCTCTCTCTCTCTCTCTCTCTCTCTCTCTCTCTCTCTCTCTCTCTCTCTCTCTCTCTCTCT
>NC_091591.1:24456853-24461853 GCF_042767895.1 Penaeus vannamei | reverse complement strand
GCCTTTTCTGATTTGAAGAAAATTTGGAAACTAAAATCTTTCATTCACAATAATCACAACACGCAAAAAAAAAAAAAAAAAATAATAAACATCTCTTTGGAAACTGAAATCTTCCATTCACAAAAATCACAACACGCAAAAAAAAAAAATAATAATAAATGAACATCTCTTTGGAAACTAAAATCTTCCATTTACAAAAATCACAACACGCAAAGAATAATAATAATAATAATAATAATAATAATAATAATAATAATAATAATAATAATAATAATAATAATAATAATAATAATAATAATAATAATAATAAATAAATAAATAAACATATCTCTTTGGAAACTAAAATCTTCCATTTACAAAAATCACAACACGCAAAGAATAATAATAATAATAATAATAATAATAATAATAATAATAATAATAATAATAATAATAATAATAATAAATAAATAAATAAATAAACATATCTCTTTGGAAACTAAAATCATCCATTTACAAAAATCACAACACGCAAAAAAAAAAAAAAACATATCTCTTTGGAAACTAAAATCATCCATTCACGATAATAACAACACGCAAAAAAAAGATAAATAAACATATCTCTGGAAACTAAAATCCATTCACAAAAATCACAACACGCAAAATAATAATGATAATAATAAAAATAAATAAATAAACAAATCTCTTTGGAAACTAAAAGCATCCATTCACAATAATCACAACACGCAAAAAAAAAAAAAAAAATAATAATAATAATAATAATAATAAACATATCTCTTTGGAAACTAAAATCTTCCATTCACAATAAGCACAACACGCAAAAAAAAAAAAAAAAATAATAATAATAATAATAATAATAAACATATCTCTTTGGAAACTAAAATCTTCCATTCACAATAATCCCAACACGCAAAAAAAAAAACAATAATAAATAAATAAATAAACATATCTCTTTGGAAACTAAAATCATCCAATCACAAACATCACAACACCCAAAAATAAATAAATAAATAAATAAAATAAACATTTCTCTCTGGAAACTAAAATCTTCCATTCACAAAAATCACAACACGCAAAAAAAAAATAATAATAAACAAATCTCTTTGGAAACTAAAATCCATTCACAAAAATCACAACACGCAAAAAAAAAAAAAAATAATAATAATAATAATAAATAAACATATCTCTTTGGAAACTAAAATCATCCATTCACAAAAATCACAACACGCAAAAAAAAAAATAATAATAATAAACATATCTCTTTGGAAACTAAAATCTTCCATTCACAATAATCACAACACGCAAAAAAAAAAAAAATAGTAATAATAACCATATCTCTTTGGAAACCAAAATCATCCATTCACAAAAATCACAACACGCAAAAAAAGAAAAAAAAAATTCTCTTTGGAAATTAAAATCTTCCCATTCACAATAATCACAACACACTGCAAAAAAAAAAAAAAATAATAATAATAATAATAAACATATCTCTTTGGAAATTAAAATCATCCATTCACAATAATAACAACACGCAAAAAAAAAAAATAATAATAATAATAAACATATCTCTTTGGAAACTAAAATCTTCCATTCACAAAAATCACAACACGCAAAAATAAATAAATAAATAAATAAAATAAACATATCTCTTTGGAAACTAAAATCATAATAATAATAATAATAATAATAATAATAATAATAATAATAATAATAATAATAAATAAATAAATAAACATATCTCTTTGGAAACTAAAATCATCCATTCACAAAAATCACAACACGCAAAAAATAGATAAATAAAATAAAAATAAATAAATAAACATATCTCTTTGGAAACTAAAATCTTCCATTCACAAAAATCACAACACGCAAATAAATAAATAAATAAATAAAATAAACATATCTCTTTGGAAACTAAAATCATCCATTCACAAAAATCACAACACGCAAAAAAAGAAAAAAAAAAGAAATAAATAAACATATCCCTTTGGAAACTAAAATATTCCATTCACAAAAAACAAAACACGCAAAAAAAAAAATAATAATAATAAACATATCTCTTTGGAAACTAAAATCCATTCACAAAAATCACAACACGCAAAAAAAAAAATAAATAAATAAACAAATCTCTTTGGAAACTAAAATCTTCCATTCACAATAATCACAACACGCAAAAAAAAAACATATTTTGGAAACTAAAATCTTCCATTCACAAAAATCACAACACGCAAAAATAAATAAATAAATAAATAAAATAAACATATCTCTTTGGAAACTAAAATATTCCATTCACAATAATCACAACACGCAAAAAAAAAAAACAATAATAAATAAATAAATAAACATATCTCTTTGGAAACTAAAATCTTCTATTCACAAAAATCACAACACGCAAAAAAAGAAAAAAAAAACATTTCTCTTTGGAAACTAAAATCTTTCATTCACAAAAATCACAACACGCAAAAAAAAAAAATAATAATAATAAACATATCTCTTTGAAAACTAAAATCATCCATTCACAATAATCACAACACGCAAAAAAATAATAATAATAATAAAAATAAATAAATAAACATATCTCTTTGGAAACTAAAATCTTCCATTCACAAAAATCACAACACGCAAAAAAAAAAAAAAATAAAAAATAAATAAATAAACATATCTCTTTGGAAACTAAAATCTTCCATTCACAAAAATCACAACACGCAAAAAAAAAATAATAATAATAAATAAACATCTCTTTGGAAACTAAAATATTCCATTCACAATAATCACAACACGCAAAAAAAAAAAAAAAAATAAATAAACATATCTCTTTGGAAACTAAAATATTTCATTCCCAAAAATCACGACACTCAAAAAAATAAAAAAAATAAATAAACATATCTCTTTGGAAACTAAAATCTTCCATTCACAAAAATCACAACACGCAAAGAATAATAATGATAATAATAATAATAATAATAATAAATAAATAAACATATCTCTTTGGAAACTAAAATCATCCATTCACAATAATCACAACACGCAAAAAAAAAAGAAATAATAATAATAATAATAATAAACATATCTCTTTGGAAACTAAAATCTTCCATTCACAATAATCACAACACGCAAAAAAAATATAATAATAATAAACATATCTCTTTGGAAACTAAAATCATCCATTCACAAAAATCACAACACGCAAAAAAAAAAAAAAAAAAAAATAACATATCACTTTGGAAACTAAAATCTTCCATTCACAAAAATCACAACCCCCCCCCCCTTCCATTCACAAAAAATGAAACATATCTCTTTTCAAATTCGAAATCTTTTGCACGTGAGAGCTTTGGCCGTATAATCTTTTATCGCACTAATGCAGGATATCAGCGGATTTTTTTTTTTTTTTTTTATTGGACGATCGATCAGCTGTTTTGACGATCGATCAGCTGTTTTGACGATCGATCAGCTGTTTTGGCGATCGATCAGCTGTTTTGACGATCGATCAGCTGTTTTGGCGATCGATCAGCTGTTTTGACGATCGATCAGCTGTTTTGACGATCGATCAGCTGTTTTGACGATCGATCAGCTGTTTTGGCGATCGATCAGCTGTTTTGACGATCGATCAGCTGTTTTGACGATCGATCAGCTGTTTTGACGATCGATCAGCTGTTTTGGCGATCGATCAGCTGTTTTGACGATCGATCAGCTGTTTTGACGATCGATCAGCTGTTTTGACGATCGATCAGCTGTTTTGACGATCGATCAGCTGTTTTGACGATCGATCAGCTGTTTTGACGATCGATCAGCTGTTTTGACGATCGATCAGCTGTTTTGACGATCGATCAGCTGTTTTGACGATCGATCAGCTGTTTTGACGATCGATCAGCTGTTTTGACGATCGATCAGCTGTTTTGACGATCGATCAGCTGTTTTGAAGCTCTCGGGATCTTTGCAGGGGAGTTGGGTCCCGGATGCGCAAGGTGCGTGCGTGTGTTATCTGTTATGTAGGCATAAAAGTGCATGTATGAAATTTATGTAAGTATATATATATACGTATATATACATACATACATACATACATACATACATACATACATACATACATATATATATATATATATATATATATATATGTATGTATGTATGTATATATATGTATATCTATATGTATATGCATAATATATATGCATATATATATATATATATATATATATATATACGCATACGCAGATAGCAACATATATATATACATACATACAGACAGACACATATACACACATATATATATACATAAATATATAAATAGACATATATATATATATATACATATATATATATATACATATATATATACATATATATATATGTATATATGTGTGTGTGTGTGTGTATGTGTGTGTGTGTGTGTGTGTGTGTGTGTGTGTGTGTGTGTGTGTGTGTGTGTGTGTGTGTGTGTGTGTGTGTGTGTGTGTGTGCATGTGTGTGTGCGTGCGTGCGTGCGTGCAGGACACATATCAAGAACATTCTTTCTCTTTCAATCTTCCATTCTTGAACACTTTCATTAAATAGAAACACTCTCTCCCCACCCCACCCCAGCCCCCCCGTCCACCCCACCCCCCCCCCACCCCCCCATCCACCCGGCACATCCACAGCAGCGGACAATATTTAGGCGCAAAACCCTCGCCGTTTTAGCTCGATTTAGCTCCTCCTTATTGGTGTTTTGGGCCGGTGTTCGCGCGGGGGAAGAAAGCGAAAACCAATATTTGAGGATCGCCTTGGCTGGGAGGAGGAGAAGCGGGGGGAGGGGGGGGGAGAGGAGGCAAGGAATGGAGGGAGAGTTGTAAAGATGAGAGGGAGAGGGAGAGAGGAAGAGGAAGGAGGGTGAGGGAAGGAGGGAGAAGCGGGGGGAGGGGGGGGGGGAGGCAAGGAATGGAGGGGGAGAGTTGTGAAAGATGAGAGGGAGAGGGAGAGAGAGGAAGAGAGAGGGGTGGGGGGTGGGGGGGGGTTTAGGGAGG
>NC_091591.1:24449353-24451853 GCF_042767895.1 Penaeus vannamei | reverse complement strand
TCGGCCAGTTTGCAGTGACAGACCCAATGAAGAATATTCATTATACGGACATGCGTATCACAGAAATAGATGTATTCCCTCGTCCGTAGTTAAGTAGACATGAAAATCTACCGGACAGATAGATGAATGTATATCAGGTAGATAAGCATAAGCATTTATTTCTTTTATGTGTGTCCGCCTATAGGAATAATCACTGGGTCGGGAAGGTGGGAGGGAGAAGGGAGGAGAGGAAAGAGGGAGAAGCAACAAGGTAAGAGGAAGAAGGGGGTTCCTTCTTTTACTTCTTTATCATCATCTTCTACTCCCCTTTCTTTTTCTTCTCTTCCTCCTTCTTCATCTGGTGCTCCTGCCGTGGATGAGAGTTGCCATGAATGAGATTTGGCACTGATAAGATTTGTCATGGGAGAGGCTTGTCATTGACGAGAGCCGGTCGAATGACAATTGCGGTTTTAGCAAAATTGATGACATTGATAATGGTGATGGTAGTAGTAATAGTGATAATCATAAAAGCATTAATGGTAGTAAAAAATGAACAAAAATTATGACGTTGATAGTAATAATGATGATTATAACGATAATGATAAGGATAATAATAGTAATGATGCTGCTGCTCCTAATGATAATAATGATGATGATGTTAATAATAGTAATGATCATAATAATAATAACAGTAATAATAATGATAATAAAAATATCCATTATAATATTTACGGTGATGACAATAATAACTCATTCAAATTCATATTCAAAGTAATTTACTCCATTTGTTACAGTGGTTATTCTTATTACATAAATAGTGATATTACAGTACATATAAATATAAGTCAAATATAGAATTAATGGTAGTAAAATAAGCCTTGTCTATTCTTATATTTAGAAATCTAACGTCATTGGTGCTTTAAGAGATGTTCCTTTAATTTCTTTTTTAATGTTTTTGAGTTCTGAATGTTTCTTATAATACAGAGTAGTTAGTTCCATATCATGTGTCCACGTGTTAGTGTCTGTCGTGCCCCTATGTCTGTACGTGATCTTTTGACATACAAGGAGTTAACCTGTCTTGTTTGGACACGGGTTGTGTTACCTAAAGTTGGAAAGGGTTAAAAGCCATTTTGGATAAAGACCTAACTTTGTGAATTAGTATGCAAGTATCATAGTTGCATTTGTGATGTACTTTTAGCCAACTTAGTTTGTTTATGTGTGGGGTTATGTGGTCATACTTTAATACGTTGCCAAGTGCTCCTCTGTCATCAAAGTTTTGCAATTTTTGAATGATCTGAATTTGACCTTTGTTTGTTGTACCCCATATGTTTGATGCAATAATTAACCATATTGAGAACTATTGTTTGTATAACAGATATTCTAGGTTCAGCAGGGATTTTATTTTTGACATGGCTTAGGTAAATCAGTGTGTCCATTACTTTTCTGTGGATGTCGTCGACGTGGTTCTCAAATGCCATGAATCTCATTTAGTACCCCTGGGTTTTTACGGAATTGCTCGGTCATATGCAACTTTCTTCAACTTTTATGTTTTGGCGACTACCTTTAAAGACACTGAGTTTTATCAGAATTTATCTTGAGGACATTTGTGTCAAAGTATCCTTTTATTTGTGTCTTTTTTATTAGTTTATCTAAATTGTTGACAGAATCACTATGGAGAAATTGTGAATTATCGGCGTATTGAACAAGAAGACAATTTTGGGCTATGGTTGACAGATCATTTATGAATATTGTGAACAGGATTGGGACAAATATAGATCCTTGTGGAAGGCTGAAGGATACTATCAGTTTTGCTGGTGTACTCTCGTGAAATTTGGCTGATTGTCACTATGGGGCCGGCAGGCTGAAGGTCATTCGGGGACAACTAACTCTGACACAGTTACACATTAACTTGGTAACGTCTGAACCAATATGTATCAATTTTATGAATTATTAGTTTACTATTGAGGATTTCGTGGTTGACACTATCAAAGGGCTTGGATAGGTTGCACAATGTAAGCAAGATTATTTGGTTGTCTATATTCTCAAAAAAATTCAATTGTAATCTGAAATAATGCTGTTTCAGTTGACAACTTACTTCTGAAACCATGTTGTGTTCTGGATAGTGGGTCGTGTGTCTCTAGAAATGCTGCCAATTGGTCTGCTACGATTTTTTGAGAACCATAGACAGTAGAGAAAGTATGGTAACAGGGCGATAATTGTTAACTACATCTGTGTCTCCGGTTTTGAAAAACTGGTGTTATTATGCCATGTTTCCAAAGCGATGGGAAGTCATCGGTGGCTAAAGATGTATTAATGATAACAGATAAATACGTCATAGCAGGTAGGCTGTCTCTGAGAAAGCGAAGAGCAACGCCATCCGCTCCCACAGCACCTGTTTCACGCAGGTGTTTTACTGTCAGGATTTCTGTTTCTATCTTAACAAGTTGTGGTCTGAAACTATTGGCTGAGGGCCTCATCCTACCTGTATGTTGTTGAAATGTGGATTTATCTGTTTATTCAT
>NC_091591.1:24429353-24436853 GCF_042767895.1 Penaeus vannamei | reverse complement strand
TTATTATTACTATTATCATTGATATTGCCATTATCATTATTATTGCTATCATTATCATTCTTATCCTTTTTATGATTATTACTATTAGCATCATTAATATTATTAGTATTATTAACATTATTATTGTTGTGATTACTACTATCATTATTATCATTATCATCCTTATTATCATTATCATCATTATTATCATTATTTCATTATTACTATTATCATTATTTCATTATTACTATTATCATTATTATTATCATCATCAACATCATTATCATTATAATCATCATTATCATTATTATCATTATTTTTTCATTATTGTCATTATCATTATTATTATCATTATTATCATTACTATTGTCATTATTATTATCATTATTATTATTATTATCATTATCATAATAATGATAATCATTATTATCATTATTACTATTATTACTACTGTTATAATTATCGTCATTATTATCGTTATTATTATCATTATTATTATTATCATCATTATAGATAATAATCATCGTTATCTTTGTTTTTTTTTATTTCTAATATATATATATTTTTTGTAATTATTACAATAGTTACTATTGCTATTATCATTATTACTATTGTTATCATTATTATTACCATTGTTATCAGCATTGTTATTATCATTTTCATGGTAATTAGTAGTAGTGTCTTTATTATCATTATCATTACCGTTATCATTACTATTATTAATATCATTTTTATTATTATCATAGTTGTCATCGTCGTTTTTATTGCTTTCTTATCTTTATTATCTTTCTAATTTTCATTATTGTTATTTTCATTATTGTTAGTTATATTATTGTTATCATTGTTAATATGATGATGACGATGCCTATTATTATCATCAATTATAAAATCATTATTATTGTTAAAAATAGTAACAATAATAATGATTTTATAATTGATTACCATTATAATTATTACCATTATCATCATTATCATTATATTTTTTTGTTATAAATTTTATTGATATTATTGCTATCCTTATTATTATTGTTATTGTTATTATCATTTCATTGTTATTATCATTATCAATATTATTATTATCATCATTATTACTATTATTATTATCATCATTATTACTATTATTATTATCATTATTATTATTATTATTACCGACATCATTATCGTCATTGTTGTTGCTATCATCATTATCATCCAAATAATTATCATCATAACCCTTATCACTGTTATCATTACCATTATTGTTATCATCATTGACGTTATCATTATTACCACAATCCTTATCGTTATTATCACTGTCTTTATTATCACTTATCACTAATGTTATCATTTATCTTTCACACAGGCTGGTATGGCAACAATCAAAAACAATGATACCAACGACGAGAACCACACCACATATTATTACTTCTAAAAAGATAATTAGGGAACCTTTGTGTAACAGATGAACCAAGAAGATGATAAAAGAAAGAAGGAGGAGAGAGAGAGAGAGAGAGAGTGAGAGAAAGAGAGAGAGAGAGAGGGAGAGAGAAAGAGAGAGAGAGAGAGAGAGAGAGAGAGAGAGAGAGAGAAAGAGAGAGAGAGAGAGAGAGAGAGAGAGAGAGAGAGAGAGAGAGAATAACTGCAGATACCAATTATATCTGAGATAGTTCTGATAAGCAGTAAGTTGGATTTGGAATAGTAAACATACTAATTACGAATTATTGCGAAAATGATGTTGACGTTCGCAATACTTCACGGAAATGAAAGGAAGAAAAAGGAAAACCAAAAGACATCAACCAAGACAACTTTTAAGGAAAAAAAATATTAAGCCTTTCAGACCCATACTGGATTTTAGATTTTTTTTTTTTTTTTTTTTGTCATAGTCTAACAAATTAAATGATAAAGCCCTGAACTTCTTTTTTTTTGTTTGTTTTTTGTATTCATGATATGTATATGTTTATCCATCTTTATACATTTGTCTATTCATTAATCTCTGTCTATCTATATGAGGTCATTAAACACAGAGAAAATGTCTAGAATTTGTTGCGTTCCTCATTGTCATTATCATTATTATCATTATTACTGTCATTATTATATCATTATCATCATCTTTATTATAACAATGATAATAATTATTATTGATATAGTTATTTCATTTATTTATTCATTCCTTTGTTTCACCTTCCCGAAGACACGATCCCGGTGACCTCCTGCACCCAAGGTCACCAGGTTCACTGTGCAACCTCTCACGGAATCGCTTTGCAACATTGCACCAGGCGGATCTGTCTCAAAGGAGAGGTTCGAATGGCTGTCACTGATTGCCGGGTTCTCTCTCTCCCTCCTTCTCTCTCTGCTTCTCTATCTTTCTTTAGCGTTATCTCTTAGTCTCTGTCTCAGTCATTTGTCTCTGTCTCTCTGCTTCTCTATCTTTCTTTGGCGTTATCTCTGTCTCTGTCTCAATCATTTGTCTCTGTCTCTCTGCTTCCCTATCCTTCTTTAGCGTTATCTCTGTCTCAGTCTCAGTCATTTGTCTCTGTCTCTCTGCTTCTCTATCCTTCTTTAGCGTTATCTCTGTCTCAGTCTCAGTCATTTGTCTCTTTCTCTCTGCTTCTCTATCCTTCTTTAGCGTTATCTCTGTCTCAGTCTCAGTCATTTGTCTCTTTCTCTCTGCTTCTCTATCCTTCTTTAGCGTTATCTCTGTCTCAGTCTCAATCATTTGTCTCTGTCTCTCTGCTTCTCTATCCTTCTTTAGCGTTATCTCTTAGTCTCAATCATTTATCTCTGTCTCTCTGTTTCTCTATCCTTCTTTAGCGTTATCTCTTAGTCTCAGTCTCAATCATTTGTCTCTGTCTCTCTGCTTCTCTGTCCTTCTTTAGCGTTATCTCTGTCTCGGTCTCAATCATTTGTCTCTTTCTCTCTGCTTCTCTATCTTTCTTTAGCGTTATCTCTGTCTCTGTCTCAATCATTTGTCTCTTTCTCTCTGTTTCTCTATCCTTCTTTAGTCTCTGTCTCTGTCTCTCTGCTTCTCTATCCTTCTTTAGCGTTATCTCTGTCTCTGTCTCAATCATTTGTCTCTTTCTCTCTGCTTCTCTATCTTTCTTTAGCGTTATCTCTGTCTCTGTCTCAATCATTTGTCTCTTTCTCTCTGCTTCTCTATCCTTCTTTAGCGTTATCTCTGTCTCAGTCTCAATCATTTGTCTCTGTCTCTCTGCTTCTCTATCCTTCTTTAGCGTTATCTCTGTCTCAGTCTCAATCATTTGTCTCTTTCTCTCTGCTTCTCTATCCTTCTTTAGCGTTATCTCTGTCTCAGTCTCAATCATTTGTCTCTTTCTCTCTGCTTCTCTATCCTTCTTTAGCGTTATCTCTGTCTCAGTCTCAATCATTTGTCTCTTTCTCTCTGCTTCTCTATCCTTCTTTAGCGTTATCTCTGTCTCTGTCTCAATCATTTGTCTCTGTCTCTCTGCTTCTCTATCTTTCTTTAGCGTTATCTCTGTCTCTGTCTCAATCATTTGTCTCTGTCTCTCTGCTTCTCTATCTTTCTTTAGCGTTATCTCTGTCTCTGTCTCAATCATTTGTCTCTTTCTCTCTGCTTCTCTATCCTTCTTTAGCGTTATCTCTGTCTCAGTCTCAATCATTTGTCTCTGTCTCTCTGCTTCTCTATCCTTCTTTAGCGTTATCTCTGTCTCAGTCTCAATCATTTGTCTCTGTCTCTCTGCTTCTCTATCCTTCTTTAGCGTTATCTCTGTCTCAGTCTCAATCATTTGTCTCTGTATCTCTGCTTCTCTATCCTTCTTTAGCGTTATCTCTGTCTCAGTCTCAATCATTTGTCTCTTTCTCTCTGCTTCTCTATCCTTCTTTAGCGTTATCTCTGTCTCTGTCTCAATCATTTGTCTCTGTCTCTCTGCTTCTCTATCCTTCTTTAGCATTATCTCTGTCTCTGTCTCAATCATTTGTCTCTGTCTCTCTGCTTCTCTATCTTTCTTTAGCGTTATCTCTGTCTCTGTCTCAATCATTTGTCTCTTTCTCTCTGCTTCTCTATCCTTCTTTAGCGTTATCTCTGTCTCAGTCTCAATCATTTGTCTCTTTCTCTCTGCTTCTCTATCCTTCTTTAGCGTTATCTCTGTCTCAGTCTCAATCATTTGTCTCTGTCTCTCTGCTTCTCTATCCTTCTTTAGCGTTATCTCTGTCTCAGTCTCAATCATTTGTCTCTTTCTCTCTGCTTCTCTATCCTTCTTTAGCGTTATCTCTGTCTCAGTCTCAATCATTTGTCTCTTTCTCTCTGCTTCTCTATCCTTCTTTAGCGTTATCTCTGTCTCAGTCTCAATCATTTGTCTCTTTCTCTCTGCTTCTCTATCCTTCTTTAGCGTTATCTCTGTCTCAGTCTCAATCATTTGTCTCTGTCTCTCTGCTTCTCTATCCTTCTTTAGCGTTATCTCTGTCTCAGTCTCAATCATTTGTCTCTGTCTCTCTGCTTCTCTATCCTTCTTTAGCGTTATCTCTGTCTCAGTCTCAATCATTTGTCTCTGTATCTCTGCTTCTCTATCCTTCTTTAGCGTTATCTCTGTCTCAGTCTCAATCATTTGTCTCTTTCTCTCTGCTTCTCTATCCTTCTTTAGCGTTATCTCTGTCTCAGTCTCAATCATTTGTCTATGTCTCTCTGCTTCTCTATCTTTCTTTAGCGTTATCTCTGTCTCAGTCTCAATCATTTGTCTATGTCTCTCTGCTTCTCTATCCTTCTTTAGCGTTATCTCTGTCTCAGTCTCAATCATTTGTCTCTTTCTCTCTGCTTCTCTATCCTTCTTTAGCGTTATCTCTGTCTCAGTCTCAATCATTTGTCTCTTTCTCTCTGCTTCTCTATCCTTCTTTAGCGTTATCTCTGTCTCTGTCTCAATCATTTGTCTATGTCTCTCTGCTTCTCTATCTTTCTTTAGCGTTATCTCTGTCTCAGTCTCAGTCATTTGTCTCTGTCTCTCTGTTTCTCTATCCTTCTTTAGCGTTATCTCTGTCTCTGTCTCAATCATTTGTCTCTTTCTCTCTGCTTCTCTATCTTTCTTTAGCGTTATCTCTGTCTCTGTCTCAATCATTTGTCTCTGTCTCTCTGCTTCTCTATCTTTCTTTAGCGTTATCTCTGTCTCTGTCTCAATCATTTGTCTCTGTCTCTCTGTTTCTCTATCCTTCTTTAGCGTTATCTCTGTCTCAGTCTCAATCATTTGTCTCTTTCTCTCTGCTTCTCTATCCTTCTTTAGCGTTATCTCTTAGTCTCTGTCTCAATCATTTGTCTCTTTCTCTCTGCTTCTCTATCCTTCTTTAGCGTTATCTCTGTCTCAGTCTCAATCATTTGTCTCTGTCTCTCTGCTTCTCTATCTTTCTTTAGCGTTATCTCTTAGTCTCTGTCTCAATCATTTGTCTCTGTCTCTCTGCTTCTCTATCTTTCTTTAGCGTTATCTCTGTCTCTGTCTCAATCATTTGTCTCTTTCTCTCTCTGCTTCTCTATCTTTCTTTGGCGTTATCTCTGTCTCAGTCTCAATCATTTGTCTCTTTCTCTCTGCTTCTCTATCCTTCTTTAGCGTTATCTCTTAGTCTCAGTCTCAATCATTTGTCTCTGTCTCTCTGCTTCTCTATCCTTCTTTAGCGTTATCTCTGTCTCAGTCTCAATCATTTGTCTCTTTCTCTCTGCTTCTCTATCCTTCTTTAGCGTTATCTCTGTCTCTGTCTCAATCATTTGTCTCTGTCTCTCTGCTTCTCTATCTTTCTTTAGCGTTATCTCTTAGTCTCAGTCTCAATCATTTGTCTCTGTCTCTCTGCTTCTCTATCCTTCTTTAGCGTTATCTCTGTCTCAGTCTCAATCATTTGTCTCTTTCTCTCTGCTTCTCTATCCTTCTTTAGCGTTATCTCTGTCTCTGTCTCAATCATTTGTCTCTTTCTCTCTGCTTCTCTATCCTTCTTTAGCGTTATCTCTGTCTCTGTCCCAATCATTTGTCTCTTTCTCTCTGCTTCTCTATCCTTCTTTAGCGTTATCTCTGTTTCTGTCCCAATCATTTGTCTCTGTCTCTCTGCTTCTCTATCCTTCTTTAGCGTTATCTCTTAGTCTCAGTCTCAATCATTTGTCTCTTTCTCTCTGCTTCTCTATCTTTCTTTAGCGTTATCTCTGTCTCTGTCTCAATCATTTGTCTCTTTCTCTCTGCTTCTCTATCCTTCTTTAGCGTTATCTCTGTCAGTCTCAATCATTTGTCTCTGTCTCTCTGCTTCTCTATCCTTCTTTAGCGTTATCTCTATCTCAGTCTCAGTCATTTGTCTCTTTCTCTCTGCTTCTCTATCCTTCTTTAGCGTTATCTCTGTCTCAGTCTCAATCATTTGTCTCTTTCTCTCTGCTTCTCTATCTTTCTTTAGCGTTATCTCTTAGTCTCAGTCTCAATCATTTGTCTCTGTCTCTCTGCTTCTCTATCTTTCTTTAGCGTTATCTCTTAGTCTCAGTCTCAATCATTTGTCTCTGTCTCTCTGCTTCTCTATCCTTCTTTAGCGTTATCTCTGTCTCAGTCTCAATCATTTGTCTCTTTCTCTCTGCTTCTCTATCTTTCTTTAGCGTTATCTCTGTCTCTGTCTCAATCATTTGTCTCTTTCTCTCTGCTTCTCTATCCTTCTTTAGCGTTATCTCTGTCTCTGTCTCAATCATTTGTCTCTGTCTCTCCTATATACATCTAAAAATCGATTAGTATTTCCATCTATCTATCAATATTCATAGATAACTCTATACATACACAAGCACAATGAGAATGTGTTTGTATCTATGTATACATATGTATTAGGAATTAAGAGAGACCTGAGGCCGCTAATGAAAATAATGGTTGTTGAGGGATAATCATTAACGATATGTGTGCATTTATATATATATATATATATATATATATATATATATATATATATATATATATGATATATATATATATATATGTATATATATATATATATATATATATATATATATATATATATATATATATATATATATATACATACACACATGTACATATGTTTATATATATATATATATATATATATATATATATATATATATATATATATATATATATATATATATATATATATATATACATATATATATATATATGTATATATATATATATATATATATATATATATATATATATATATATACGTATATATACATACATACAAACATACATACATATATAGATAGATAGATAGATAGATAGATAGATAGATAGATAGACAGACAGACCCGACAGATAGATATATAGATAGATGAATATATATACATATATGTATATATGTATATATGTATATATATATATATATATATATATATGTGTATATATATATGTATATATGTATATATGTATATATATATATATATGTATATATATATATATATACATATATATATACATATATACATATATACATATATATATATATATAAATATATATATATATATATATATATATATATATTCATATATACCTACATACATGCATATATATATATATATATATATATAT
>NC_091591.1:24414353-24419353 GCF_042767895.1 Penaeus vannamei | reverse complement strand
TATCTATCTGCTTATCCCTCTATCTATCTTATCCATCTAGTTGTCCAAGAATTTATCTATCAGGCTGACTACACATCTATCTATCTATCTATCTGTCTGTCTGTCTAACTAACTGTCTTTCTATTAATCATATTTATTCATCCAGCTCTTATTTTTGTCAAAATCTCTATTTATTATCATCCTAGCTTTATATTATTTATCTATTTATTAATTATTAATGATAATTTTGATCGACGGAATCATAAGACCAGTGACGTAATAAATAAGAAATTATATAAGAATACGATAATTAATAATGATAATATTCATAGTTATTTTATCAGACTTAAAAATAGTAAATAGATAGATAAATAAAACATGATTTTCAGATATAGTAAGCGATAGACAGAAAAGTAGATAAAAAGGTGAAACAGTGTGAGGCTTTTATCGTTAGGTGAAAATAGTGTTATATTGAGTCACTGAAAATACAGGTTTGTTAGAGTGAGTTAAGCGTGATTTGTGGCTCCAAGGGTGTGGTTGTGGCGTGTAGTCGTCGCGTGTGGTTGTTGCGTGTCGTTGTGGCGTGTGGTTAATGCTTGTGGTTGTGATATGTTGTGTTGTTGTCGCGTGTAGTTATGGTTAATGCTTGTGGTTGTAACTATGGTAGTAGTGTGTTGTTGTGGCTTGCAGTTGCGTAAGGTGTGGTTAATGGTTGTGGTTGTGATATGTTGTTGTGATGTGTTGTTGTGGCGTGTAGTTGTGCTCAATGCTTGTGGTTGTAACTATGGTCGTGATGTGTTGTTGTGGCGTGTAGTTGCGTAAGGTGTGGTTAATGCTTGTGGTTGTGACTGTGGTTGTGATGTGTTGTTGTGGCGTGCGATTATTGAGTGTGGTTGTGCAATACGCTAATGCGCGTGGTTGCGATACCTGGTTGTGTGTGGACATCATATGTGGTTACATCGTATGGTGGCATGTGGTTGTAAAATGCTGTTGTAGTATGTTGTGACTTGGGACTATGACGTGAGTTGATAACAAGTGGTTTTATCGTGTGGTTAAGGCGTGAGGTTGTGACGTGAAGTTGTGGTTTGTACTGAATCTACAAGTCTAAGTCTTAGTTGGGGTGAGTGAGTGTGGCGGGTTGTGTGGAATTGCTTAGTGTGTTTTATTGTTTTAGAGTTTGTCTGTATATTCATTTGTTTGTTTGTTTGTGAGTGTATGGGTGTGTGTGTGTGTGAGAGAGAGAAAGAGTGTGTGTGTGTGTTTGCATGTGTGTGTGTGTGAGAGAGAGAGGGAGAGAGAGTGTGTGTGTGTTTGCATGTGTGTGTGAGAGAGAGAGGGAGAGAGAGTGTGTTTGCACGTGTGTGTGTGTGTGAGAGAGAGAGAAAGAGAGTGTGTGCGTGTGTGTTTGCTTGTGTGTAGTGTGTGTGTGTGAGAGAGAGAGAGAGAGTGTGTGTGTGTGTGAGTGTTTGCGTGTGTGTATGAATGTGTGTGCGTTTATCTGCGTGTGCCAAGTTAGATTACCGGAAAGAGAAAACCAGTACGTCACGTAATAAATATATATGTCCAGATATATTCCATTACCCATTATGCACCCGCTTTGATATAGCGCATATCGAAGAAAACAAAATGGTTGACCGATTCCGCATTTTGGACAGGTATAACCAGTCTGTCATTAGTCAAGAGTCTGTTAAGATTTGTCATGATTGGCAAATATTCATGACAGGTGTAATGTGTGACCATGTGTGACAGATCCAATCAGCTTTTTCTTTCTTATCTATCTTAATTAACTGTTGATCTATCTATCGCACCTTTTATCTACCATTGATTACCCATCTATCTATCGAAGGATTTATCTACCTGTATGAGTCATAGAGATGGACCCTGCGAAAGTATGGTAGATGGCGAGGGAGTCTGCCTGTCATATGGTACAGTGATCTGAGGCTGGCTATAAGAACGTGTTTTGCATGTGACAATTGGTGGTGAAGAAAGTGTTACAGTAATGTATAGTTCTTGCGGAAAGGAACAGACAACAGAAAATTGGAATGTCTAGTGAGACGAAAAATGAATATTCAGTTGAAGTAATGATCAAGCGTATATATGTATATTCATGTGTGTGAAAATACGTATGTGATAAAGATGTAAGATTATGCAAATCATGTAGTATAAACAACAATTAGATAGATTAAGATTAGCATACATATTTCAGTCATATGATATAGATATAACTGTTATACATTATCTGTGTATTTGTTTGGATGTGAGTGTTCACGTGTACACCTCTCCTCATCTCTGTATGTTTGTGTGTGTATGCATTATGTATGTATTAGTATAAATGTATATTTGTCCAAACGAGTAGAAATATTAAACTATTTTTTCTATATTTACAGCGAGCTATGTCATATTGTGCGAATAAATGGTATGAATTATGGTATGACCAATTTTAATTCATATGAATGACCGCGCTTACTACGTTTATCTCATAATAACCACTGCAGTGATCTCCCTCCCTCCCCTCTCCCCTCCCTCCTCTCCCCTCTTCCCTCCCTCCTTTCCCCTCTCCCCTCCCTCCTCTCCCCTCTCCTCTCCTCTCCCCTCTCCCTCTCCCCTCTTCCCTCTCCTCCCTCTCTCCCCTCCCCTCCCTCCCTTCCCTCTTCCCTCCCTCTCCTCTTCCCTCTCCTCTCACCTCTTCCCTCTTCCCTCTCCCCTCTCCTCTCCCCTCTCCCCTCTCCCTCTCCCCTCCCTCCTCTCCCCTCTCCCTCCCTCCTCTTCCCTCCCCTCCTCTCCTCTCCCCTCCCTCCCTTTCCTTTCCCCTCCCTCCTCTCCCCTCTTCCCTCTCCCCTCCCTCCTCTCCCTCCTCTCCCCTCCCTCCTCTTCCCTCCTCTCCCTTCTTTCCCCTCTCCCCTCCCTCCTCTCCCCTCCCTCCCTCTCCCCTTCCCTATGCAAACTCTCTCTACCCCCTTCCCTCCCTCTCCCACCCCCACCTCTCCTTCTTCCCATACATAATTTCGTGAATAATTTAGAGCTTCGTAAGAACAAGAAAACAAAGTGGTTTGGGTCTTTTAGGAGATGAAGAAATGAAAATGTAGAGATAGTTCGAAAAATAAAGACAGGGAGAGAGAGAGGGGGGGGAAGGGAGAGAGAGAGGGGGGGAAGGGAGAGAGAGGGGAGGAGAGAGAGGGGGCAGAGAGAGAGAGAGAGAGAGAGAGAGAGAGAGAGAGAGAGAGAGAGAGAGAGAGAGAGAGAGAGAGAGAGGAGAGAGAGAGAGATGGAAGAGAGAGATAAGAGGAGAGAGAGAGAAGGAGAGAGAGAGAGAGAGGAGGGAGGGAAAGGGGAGAAGAGAGAGGGAGGGATAGTGAGAGAGAGAGGGGGCGAAGAAAGGAGACAGACAGAGAGAGATAGATAGATAGATAGATAGATAGATAGATAGAGAGAGAGGGGGGGGGAGAGAGGAGAGAGTGGGAGAGAGAGAGAGAGAGAGAGTGAGAGAGAGAGAGAGAGAAAGAGGAGAGAGAGTGAGAGATGTGTGTGTGTTTGTGTGTATACGAGTGTTTGTGTGTTGATTAAGTCGAACAAAGTGCAAGATGTTCAATTAGCTAAGTATACACGTTTCATTGCTTTTTATTTTGTTCCACTTGTCCACATACGCACAAGCATAAATACATATACACCATAATCATCACCCCTTAGGACTTACCGGCGAAGGGGGGGGGGAGGGGGCGCATAGCCTCATTTACTTTTTGGTTCACCCTGTATATGGTTTATGCACTCCTTTTTTAGACACAGATTATGAAATTGAATAGACAGAGATATAGAGAAAATAGACAATAATGAGAAGGAGCACTCAAATGAGAAAAAGGGAAAGAGAGAAGGAGAAAAGAAAGAGATAGAGAGAAAGTAGATAATAATGAACAAGAGTACTCAAATAAGAAAGAAAGAGAGAGAGGAGGAAAGACAGAGATAGAGAAAATAGACAATAATGAGAAGGAGCATTCAAAAAAGAAAAAGGGCAAGCGAGAAGGAGAAAAGAAAGATAGAGAGAAAGTAGATAATAATGAACAAGAGTACTCAAATAAGAAAGAAAGAGAGAGAGAAGGAGGAGGAAAGATAGAGATATAGAGAAAGTAGACAAGAATGAGAAGCTGCACTCAAGCAAGAAAGAGAGAGAGAGAGAGAAAGAGAAAAGAAAGAGATACAGAGAAAGTAGACAATAATGAGGAGCACTCAAGCAAGAAAGAGAGAGAAGGAGAAAAGACAGAGATAGAGAGAAAGTAGACAATAATGAACTAGAGCACTCAGACAAGAAAGAGAGAGAGAGAGAAGGAGAAAAGACAGAGATAGAGAGAAAGTAGACAATAATGAACAAGAGCACTCAGACAAGAAAGAAAGAGAGAGAGAGAAGGAGAAAAGACAGAGGGGGGCACAACCCCCACCCCATCGCTCCTACCCCCACCTCCTCCTCCTCCACCTACCCTCCTTCCCTCCTCCCCCCCTCCCTCTCTCCCTCACCCCCCTCCCTCTCTCCCTCCTCCCACCCCTCCCTCTCCCCCCTCACCCCCTCCAGTCCACCGGGCGCCGCAAACCGCCTCCCTGGCTAGTACTTATATCGATCAGCCTCTGTCTTGCATACTACACCAGCTGACTCATCGTGTTTGAGGGAGAGAGAGGGGCGGGCTGGCTACCCCCCACCCCCCCACCCCCCACCCCGCGCCGCCCTTTGGGGAGGGGGGCGACGGGGGGTTTTGTTTTGAGGGGGCGAGGGGGGCGGGGGGGGCATTCGGGTATCTTGCCTAGCGATGGTGCTCGGCTTTTGTGCTTGAGCGTGCGAGTACCTGTGTGTGCGTATAAGTGCATTTATTTATACCTACATAACACAAGAAACACACGTGTGTATGTGTTTCTATAAATGCACATACATACATACATACACATACACAAGCACACACATACACAAACACACACACACACACACACACACATATATATATGTGTGTGTGTGTGTATGTGCCTGTAAGTATGTATAT
>NC_091591.1:24396853-24406853 GCF_042767895.1 Penaeus vannamei | reverse complement strand
ACGAAGATAAACTTTATTCAGGATCGATCTATGCTGTAATATCTTGCAATGCCGCATTTGGCAGCCGGGTGCAGCACCGCCGCTGTTATTGCCCTGGCTGTCCACTCCACGCAAATGATGCCTCGTGTTGTTATGAAATCATTTTAGATTCTCCTTGGCCTTTGGAGGGCAATGTCACTCTCGTATAGTCATTTCGCAAATAATAACAAGAAAATAATAAAAGCAAATAATAAGAAAGAGAGTGAGAAGTAAAAGTTTTTTGTACGTTACACAGGCTAAGCCATTAAGTTATCCCTTCAAAACTTATACAGTGAGCTTGACCGCATGTAGCTTGACGTAAAGTATGCTGTGTTATTGTATTAGGAATACCATTAGTAGAAATAACTGAATATCCGTTTTCGGTAGACAAGAGCTCAGCGTAATTCACTCGCCTCATCGGGTCCTGTTGAGAATACGGACGTAATAGATTTTTTTTTTTTTTTTTTTTTTTTGAGGGATACGGGCGTAGTATATTTTTTCTTGACTACTGGATCTTTTTGTTTTTTCTTTCCTTTTCTTTTCTTTCTTTTTTGATGAAGCGAAGTATTATTGACCTGCGAAAATTATAGGCACTTTACATTCTCTTTGTTTTCGTTTCAGTGCCTTTGGCCACAAGTTAAGCTGACAAAGCGAATTGTAAAATCATAAAAGATTTTACGCAGGAGGTGTTTGTAAATGATTTCACTTCAATCAGTTTATATTTTGCTTGAATGTTCAGCTGAGTGAGATTTTATTATTTCCTGGGATAATACAGCATAAATACAGTATCAACTTATCATAACTTGTACGTTCTGGAATTTCAACATTCGTGTTTATAATGTTGATGAGAAGGTTGAAACAAATGAAGAGGAATAAATAGAGAGAGCAATAATGGAGACCGGAAAAATTACGGAGAGGAAGGGGGAGAAAGTAGAAAAATGGAAGGAGGAGGAAGAAGTAGGAGAAGAGAGAGAAGGAGAGAAGGGAAAAGTGGAGAAACAAAATGAGAAAAGAAGAGAGAACGAGAAGGAAAAATGTGGATTAACAAAAATAGAAGAAGAGTTGGAGAACAAAAATGAGGAGGAGGAAGAGTCAAAGGGAGTAGAGAATGAGAATGAAAGAGAGAAAGAAAAAAATAAAGAAAGAGTTAGAAAGAGGAGAGGAGGAGAATGAAAAGCGAAGAAAAAGAAGAAGCAGAAAGAAAAAAGGAGGAAATATGAAAAAAGGGAAGAAAGGCAAGAAGGAAAAGAAAAAGAATAGGAAGAGCGAAATGAGAAATAAGAATTCTATCTAATTTTCCGAAATGCGGCAACTGATTCCATTTCCTTCCATATTTTCTCCCATTAACCTCCCCTTCCCCCCCCCTCCCTCTCCCTCTCGCCCTTCTCCCTCCCCCTTCCTCTGCCTCTCCCTGCTTCTCCCCTCCCTCTTCCTCTTCCCTCTTCTTCCTTCCTCTATAACCCCCACCTCTGCCTCCTTCTCCCCTCCCCCTCCCTTCCTCTGCCTCTCCCTGCTTCTCCCCTCCCCCTTGCCCCTCCCCCTTCCTTCTCCCCTAACCCTTTCCCCCTCCCCCTCCCCCTCCCCCTCCCCCTCCCCCTTCCCCCTCCCCCTCGCCTTATCACTTCCACCTCTCCCTCCTTCCCCCTTTCCTCCTTCCTCCTCTCACTCTCTCTTCTCCCCAGTTTCGTAAATAATGAGAATGATAATAATAATAATAATGCTACAACTACTACTGCTGCTGATGGTGATGAGAATCATAGTAATTATGGTGATGGTGATGATAAGGCTAATCATGATAATGATAAGAAGAAAAACAAAACAAAAATAAGAAGTACGAGAAGAAGACGAAAAAAATGATAGGAAAAAGAATGAGAAGAAGAAAAAAACAGAAATGATAGGAAGAACAAGAAGAAAAAAAAAAGATAGTAAGAAGAACGACAAGAAGAGAAAAAAACAAAGATAGGAAGAAGAAAAAACAAATAATAGGAAGAAGAACGAGAAGAAGAAAAAAACAAAAATGATAAAAAGAAGAACGAGAAGAAACAAATGATAGGAAAAAGAACGAGAAGAAGGAAAAACAATAATGATAGTAAGAAGAACGACAAGAAGAAAAAACAAAGATAGGAAGAACGAGAAGAAAAACAAAAACAAAAAATAATAGGAAGAAGAACGAGAAGAAGAAAAAAAACGGAAATAAGAAGAAACAAAAGAAAAATGGTAGGAAAAAGAAGAAAAAATAAACAAAAACAATATGAAGTAGAACGGGGAAGAAGAAGAAAGAAAACAAGAAGCGAGAGAGAAGGACGATAACAACCCCAGCAGAACCCCGGTAAACAGAACAAAATGCCGACACTACTAAACTTTTCCCCTCCTTAGAAAAAATAAAATGAATGCTTAGTACTGCAGTTTCAGGAGTAATTATCTCCCTTGGGGAATTCCTTGCCTCCGCGTCCCCTCTCTCTCCCCTCTCCCCTCTCCTCTCCTCGTTCCATCTCTCTCTCCTCTCTTCTTTCCTCTCCTCTCCTCGTTCCATCTCTCTCTCTCTCTCCCCTCTCCTTTCCTCGTTCCATCTCTCTCTCTCTCTCTCCTCTCTCCTCTCCTCTCCTCTCCTCTCCTCATTCCATCTCTCTCTCCCCCCTCTCCTCTCCTCTCCTCATTCCATCTCTCTCTCTCCCCTCTCCTCTCCTCTCCTCGTTCCATCTCTCTCTCTCTCCCCTCTCCTCTCCTCTCCTCGTTCCATCTCTCTCTCTCTCTCTTCTCCTCTCCTCGTTCCATCTCTCTCTCTCTCCTCTCCTCTCCTCTCCTCTCCTCGTTCCATCTCTCTCTCTCTCTCCTCCCCTCTCCTCTCCTCTCCTCTATTCGTTCCATCTCTCTCTCTCTCCCCTCTCCTCTCCTCTCCTCGTTCCATCTCTCTCTCTCTCTCTTCTCCTCTCCTCGTTCCATCTCTCTCTCTCTCCTCTCCTCTCCTCTCCTCTCCTCGTTCCATCTCTCTCTCTCTCTCCTATCCTCGTTCCATCTCTCTCTCTCTCCTCTTCTCTCCTCTCCTCTCCTCGTTCCATCTCTCTCCTCTCCTCTCCTCTCCTATCCTCTCCTCGTTCCATCTCTCTCTCTCTCTCCTCCCCTCTCCTCTCCTCTCCTCATTTCATCTCTCTCTCTCCCCTCTCCTCTCCTCATTCCATCTCTCTCTCTTCACATTCCATTTCTCTCTCCCCTCTCCTCTCCTCTCCTCGTTCCATCTCTCTCTCTCTCTCTCTACCCTCTCCTTTCCTCGTTCCACCTCTCTCTCTCCTCTCCTCTCTCCTCTCCTCATTCCATCTCTCTCTCTCTCCTTTCCTCTCCTCGTTCCATCTCTCTCTCTCCCCTCTCTCTCCTCTCCTCGTTCCATCTCTCTCTCTCTCCTCTCCTCTCCTCTCCTCATTCCATCTCTCTCTCTCTCCTCTCCTCGTTCCATCTCTCTCTCTCTCTCCTCTCCTCGTTCCATTTCTCTCTCTCTCCCTTCTCTCTCTTCTCCTCTCCTCTTCTCTCCTCTCCTCGTTCCATCTCTCTCTCTCTCTCCTCTCCTCTCCTCTCCTCTTTCCTCCTGTCTCTCTCCCCTCTCCTCTCATTTCCTCGATCTATCTCTCTCTCTCCTCCCCTCTCCTCTCCTCGTTCCATGTCTCTCTCTCTCCTCTCCTCTCCTCTCCTCGTTCCATCTCTCTCTCTCTCCTCTCTCTCCTCTCCTCGTTCCATCTCTCTCTCTCCCCTCTCTCTCCTCTCCTCGTTCCATCTCTCTCTCTCCCCTCTCTCTCCTCTCCTCGTTCCATCTCTCTCTCTCTCTCTCTCCTCTCCTTACCTCGTTCCACCTCTCTCTCTCTCCTCTCCTCTCTCCTCTCCTCATTCCATCTCTCTCTCTCTCCTCTCTCTTCTCTCCTCGTTCCATCTCTCTCTCTCCCCTCTCTCTCCCCTCTCCTCTCCTCATTCCACCTCTTTCTTTTTAATTATTCCTACCTCTTTCTCGCTTCCTCTTCTTCCCACCTCTCTCTCCTTTATTCTTTCCACCTCTTTCTCCCTTCCTCTTCCCATTTCTCTCTCCTCTCCTCATTCACCTCGCTCTCCTTTATTCTTTCTTCCTCTTTCTCCCTCCTCCTATCCCCACCCCTCTCTCCTCTCCCTCACCCCCTTCCTCACCCCATTTTTCTCCCCTCCTTGCTGACCCCTACTCCACCCTCGCCCCCTCACCCACCCCCCATCATTCTCTTACTCACTTTCTCCCTTTTTCCTCCTCTTTATCCTCTATCCCCTTCTCTCTCTCTCGTTTCGTCCCCCTTTCTTTTCAAGAGGCTCTTCCCTCTTCTCCCCTGTATCTACTCCTTACTCTGTTCCCCTCCTACACTTCTCTATCCTCTACTCCCCCTCTCACCCCTTCTTCCCTCTCATCCTCTCCCCCTCTTTCTCCTTATCACCTACTCCCATTCCTCCTCTCTTTCCTCTCTTTCCTCCCTCTCACCTCCTCCTGTGTCTCACTCCCCTCAATCCTCTCCCCTCTCCTTCCTCTCCTTCCCCCCTCCCCCTTTTGTACCCCTCTCACTCCCTCTCATCTCCCTGATCCCGGCGAAACGTTCCTCCCTCTCAACCCTTCCTTTCCTCCCACTCCGGACCTCTCACCCCCTTCCTCGCTCTCACCCCCTCCTCTCTCTCACCTCTCCGGTCTCTCACCCCCTCCTTTTCTCCATCCCCTCCTCCTTCTCGCCCTCTTTTCCCTTCCTCCTCCTCCTCCCTCTCACCCACTCCTCCCCCTCCGACCTCTCACCACCTTCTTCCCTTCTTCCCCTTCCTGACTCTCACGACCTCTTCCCCCTCCTCCCTCTCATTACCTCTCACCACCTCCTTCCCTTCCTCCCTCTCACTACCTCCTCCCTCCCTCCCCCACTCCTTCCCTTCCTCCCCTTCCTTCCTCTCAGCCCCTACTCCCCCTCCTTCCCCTCCTCCCCCTCCTCCTTCCCCTCCTCCCCCTCCTCCCCCTCTCCTCCTTCCCCTCCCTCCCCTCCTCCTCCCCCTCCCCCTTCCCCTCCTCCACCCCCTCCTCCTCCTCCTCCTCTCCCTCTTTCCCCTCCTCCCCCTCCTTCCCCTTCCTCCATCTCACCACCTCCTTCCTCTCCTTCCCCTCCTTCCCCTCCTCCTTCCCCTCCTCCTTCCCCTCCTCCCCCTCCTCCTTCCCCTACTTCCCCTCCTCCTTCCCGTCCTCCTTCCCCTCCTCCTTCCCGTCCTCCTTCCCCTTCCCCTCCTCCTTCCCCTCCTCCCCCTCCTCCTTCCCCTCTCCCTCCCCCTCCCCCTTCCCCTCTCACCACCTCCTCCCCCTCCTTCCCCTCCCACGCTTTCTCCAGCAACATAAACTTGTCTTGAGATTCCAAGAGGAGTGCAGTTTCCAAGGCACAATAGAACGTTATCTGCAGTGTGCAAGAAATGTGTTTTCTCTTTCATTTTTCATGTTGTTTTCATCTCATTTTTGTTTATTGTATGTTTCATTTCTTTTTTTCTTTCATTTCTTTTTAATTTCATTTCTTTTTTCTTTCCTTTCTTTTTTATTTCTTTTTCTTTCATTTCTTTTTTTTAATTTTTTTCTTTCATTTCTTTTTCTTTCATTTCTTTTTCTTTCATTTCTTTTTTCTTTCATCTCTTTTTCTTTCATTTCTTTTTCTTTCATTTATTTATATTTCATTTATTTTTCTTTCATTTATTTTTTTCTTTCATTTCTTTTTCTTTCATTTATTTTTTTCATTTCTTTTTCTTTCATTTTTTTCTTTCATTTCTTTTTTCTTTCATCTCTTTTTCTTTCATTTCTTTTTCTTTCATTTATTTATCTTTCATTTATTTTTCTTTCATTTATTTTTTTCTTTCATTTCTTTTTCTTTCATTTATTTTTTTCATTTCTTTTTCGTTCATTTCTTTTTCTTTCATTTTTTCTTTAATTTCTTTTCCTTTCATTTCTTTTCCTTTCATTTCTTTTTCTTTCATTTATTTTTCTTTCCTTTATTTTTCTTTCATTTATTTTTCTTTCATTTTTTTCTTTCATCTCTTTTTCTTTCATTTCTTTTCCTTTCATTTCTTTTTCTTTCATTTCTTTGTCTTTCTATTTTCGTATTTTTGGCGCTTTTATTTTTTTTGTTTAATTAATTCTACTGATTCATTCGTATTTCTGAGTAATTCTCCTTTCTTAGCGTTTCCTTATCTAGCTATTTATTATAATTTTCACTTTATCTTCGTCTCCTCTTTCTCTTATTCTCCTCACGCATTTATATAAAAAAAGTCGTACCTAATATGATTTAAAATGTTTGTCCTCCCTTGCCTATGAGAGGAAGGAAATTCTAGTTGCTTTTGTTCGTGTGGGTGTGAGAATGTGTGTTTGTTTGTTTGTGAGAATGTTTGTTTGTGAGAATGTGTGTTTGTTTGTGTGTGAGAATGTGTGTTTGTTTGTGTGTGAGAATGTGTGTTTGTTTGTGTGTGAGAATGTGTGTTTGTTTGCGTGTGTGTGTGTGTGTGTGCGTGTGTGTGTCTGTTTGCGTGTGTGTGTGTGTGTGTGTGTGTGTGTGTGTGTGTGTGTGTGTGTGTGTGTGTGTGTATGTGTGTGTTTGCATAGTTATGTGTGTGCGTATATATGCGAATAAACACAAGCAAATATTTGCATTTAGTAACCATCCTTATAGATATGGTTCGTACGTGAGATAAAGATTCTGAAAATGAATATAAAAACAAACATGCAATCGTGCCAAGTGCAATAGGGTTGACTCACACGACCCTATTAAACCAAGAAGGGTACCATCCCAGTATTGCAATATGCATGATGTTTGTGCAACCAGATTTACTTTGCACTCAGTATCCGTTTATGAATTCCACTTACGTTACGTATCCTAATCCTCACTAACTAACTACGTATTATTCAACGGGGTTTATCTATTCAGAGCTGGCAACACCGCAGCTGTCGTCAGATGGATACACTGGCCTACAATTCTTGAAAACGAAATAATACTGTCGCATGAAAAGAGAAGAATAGTAAATAAAAAGGATAAGACTGAATAAAAGTGCTGGATGAGAAAAAATATATATACTGTCGCATGAGAAGAGAAGAATAGTAAATAAAAATGATAAGACTGAATAAAAGTGCTGGATGAGAAAAAAATATATACTGTCGCATGATAAGAGAAAGATAGTAAATAAGAAATAAAAAGGATAAGACTGAATAAAAGTGCTGGATGAGAAAAAATATATACTGTCGCATGAGAAGAGAAGAATAGTAAATAAAAAGGATAAGACTGAATAAAAGTGCTGGATGAGAAAAAATATATATACTGTCGCATGAGAAGAGAAGAATAGTAAATAAGAAATAAAAAGGATAAGACTGAATAAAAGTGCTGGATGAGAAAAAATATATATACTGTCGCATGATAAGAGAAAAATAGTAAATAAGAAATAAAAAGGATAAGACTGAATAAAAGTGCTGGATGAGAAAAAATATATATACTGTCGCATGAGAAGAGAAGAATAGTAAATAAAAAGGATAAGACTGAATAAAAGTGCTGGATGAGAAAAAATATATACTGTCGCATGATAAGAGAAAAATAGTAAATAAGAAATAAAAATGATAAGACTGAATAAAAGTGCTGGATGAGGAAAAATATATACTGTCGCATGAGAAGAGAAGAATAGTAAATAAAAAGGATAAGACTGAATAAAAGTGCTGGATGAGAAAAAAATATATACTGTCGCATGAGAAGAGAAGAATAGTAAATAAGAAATAAAAAGGATAAGACTGAATAAAAGTGCTGGATGAGAAAAAAATATATACTGTCGCATGAGAAGAGAAAGATAGTAAATAGTAAATAAAAAGGATAAGACTGAATAAAAGTGCTGGATGAGAAAAAATATATATACTGTCGCATGAGAAGAGAAGAATAGTAAATAGTAAATAAAAATGATAAGACTGAATAAAAGTGCTGGATGAGAAAAAATATATATACTGTCGGATGAGAAGAGAAGAATAGTAAATAAAAAGGATAAGACTGAATAAAAGTGCTAGATGATAAAAAAAATATATACTGTCGCATGAGAAGAGAAGAATAGTAAATAGTAAATAAAAAGGATAAGACTGAATAAAAGTGCTGGATGAGAAAAAATATATATACTGTCGCATGAGAAGAGAAAAATAGTAAATAAAAAGGATAAGACTGAATAAAAGTGCTGGATGAGAAAAAATATATACTGTCGCATGATAAGAGAAGAATAGTAAATAAGAAATAAAGAGGATAAGACTGAATAAAAGTGCTGGATGAGAAAAAAATATATATACTGTCGCATGAAAAGAGAAGAATAGTAAATAAAAAGGATAAGACTGAATAAAAGTGCTGGATGAGAAAAAATATATATATACTGTCGCATGAGAAGAGAAGAATAGTAAATAAAAAGGATAAGACTGAATAAAAGTGCTGGATGAGAAAAAATATATACTGTCGCATGATAAGAGAAAGATAGTAAATAAGAAATAAAAAGGATAAGACTGAATAAAAGTGCTGGATGAGAAAAAATATATATACTGTCGCATGATAAGAGAAAAATAGTAAATAGTAAATAAAAAGGATAAGACTGAATAAAAGTGATGGATGAGAAAAAAGATAGAAATAGAACGCAAAAATATTTACATAAAAGAAGGTTCATAACATCGTGAAAGTAGAAAAGTTATTGATGATAATTAGAGATACGAGATCATGAAAGAAATGAACAAAATCGACCTAAATGGAAACACTATCTTCAAGTCATATTTTCCCCTCACCCTCCTCCTCACCCCCTCCTCCTCACCCCCTCACCCCCTCACCCCCTCCTCCTCACCCCCTTCTCTTCACTCCCTCCCCCTTCTCCTCCTCCTCACTCCCTCCCCCTCCTGCTCACCTCCTCCCCCTTCATCAACCCCCTCATCCTCCTCCTCAACCCCTCACCCTCCTCTTCACCCCCCCTCACCCCCTTCCCCCTCCTCCTCACTCCCTCACCCCCTCCTCCTCCTCCTCAACCCCTCACCCCTTCCCCCTCCTCCTCACTCCCTCACCCCTCCTCCTCCTCCTCCCACCCCCTCCCCCTTCCTCAACCACTCCTCCTCCTCCTCACTCCCCCTTCCCCCTCCCTGCTCACCCCCTCCCCCTCCTCCTCACTCCCTCCCCTTCCCCTCACTCCCTCACCCTTCCTCAAACCCTCACCCTCCTCCTCAACCCCCCTCCTCCTCACCCCCACCCCCTCCTGCTCACCTCCTCCCCCTTCCTCAACCCCTCACCCTCCTCCTCAACCCCCTCCTCCTCACCCCCACCCCCTCCCTGCTCACCTCCTCCCCCTTCCTCAACCCCTCACCCTCCTCCTTACCTCCTCACCCCTCCCTCCTCACCTCCCTCCCCCTTCCTCAACCCCTCCCTCCTCCCTCACCCCCTCACCCTCCACTCTCACTCACTCCACCTCCTCCACCCCTCCCCCTCCTCCTCCTCACTCCCTCCTCCTCCTCCTCCCCCCACCCCCTCCACCTCACCCCCACCCCCTCCACCTCACCCCCTCCACCTCACCCCCCCTCCCCCACACACCTACCCTTACCGTGACCGAAGCGTCAAGACAAATTGAAAATTCCCCGAAATGCAATTATTAGCAGTAAATCGGACATCTTTATGGCGAGGCAACGGGCACGCAAACAGCTGCCACAGATACTGCATTCTCTCCTCACGCTGCTACGAACACAGGTCACTCTCTCTCTCTCTGTCACTCTCTCTCTCTCTCTCTCTCTCTCTCTCTCTCTCTCTCTCTCTCTCTCTCTCTCTCTCTCTCTCTCTCTCTCTCTCTCTCTCTCTCTCTCTCTCTCTCCTCGCGCTGCTACGAACACAGGTCACTCTCTCTCTCTCTCTCTCTCTCTCTCTCTCTCTCTCTCTCTCTCTCTCTCTCTCTCTCTCTCTCTCTCTCTCTCTCTCTCTCTCTCTCT
>NC_091591.1:24371853-24381853 GCF_042767895.1 Penaeus vannamei | reverse complement strand
TTTTTTTCTTTTTTTCATTTCTATTTTTTCTTATTTATTCTTTTTCTTTTTTTATTATTCTCTTCTATTTTTTTCTTCTTTTTTTCTTTTTCTTTTTTTATTATTCTTTTCTATTTTTCTTTTTTATTCTTTTTTTATGGTTTTGTTTTCCATTTTCATTTTTTTATTATTTTGGGGGATTTTCCAGGTTAATGATGGGTTAGGTGGCTTCCCTCCGAGGCAGCGCCCCCCCCCTCTCTCTCTCTCTCTCTCTGTCTGTCTAGCTTTAATTCTTTAATTCTTTTTTCATTCTGGTTTTTATTCTGTTTTTTATTTTTTTATTCTTTTCTATTTGTTTTTTTTCTTTTTTATTCTTTTTTTATGGTTTTGTTTTCCATTTTTTTCATTTTTTATATTATTTTGGGGGATTTTCCAGGTTAATGATGGGTTAGGTGGCTTCCTCCGAGGCAGCCCCCCCCCCCTCTCTCTCTCTCTCTCTCTGTCTGTCTAGCTTTAATTCTTTAATTCTTTTTTCATTCTGGTTTTTATTCTGTTTTTTATTTTTTTATTCTTTTCTATTTGTTTTTTTTACTTTTTATTCGTTTTTTATGGTTTTGTTTTCCATTTTTTCATTTTTTATATTATTTTGGGGGATTTTTCCAGGTTAATGATGGGTTAGGTGGCTTCCCTCCGAGGCAGCGCCCACCCCCCCCCCTCTCACCTTTAATTCTTTTTTCATTCTGTTTTTTATTCTTTTTTTTAAATTCTGTTTTTTATTCTTTTTTATTTATTCTTTTTCTATTTGTTTTTTTATTTTTTATTCTTTTTTATCTTTTTTCTTTTTCATTCTTTTTTTCTTTTTTTTATTCTTATCTATTTGTTTTTTTTCTTTTTTATTCTTTTTTTGTGGTTTGTGTTTTCCTTTTTTTCTTCTTTTTTTTTATTATTTTGGGGGGATTTTTCTAGGATTAATGATGGGTTAGGTGGCTTCCCTCCCGAGGCAGCGCCCCCCCCCCGCCTGCCTCGCCTCTTAATTCTTTTTTCATTCTGGTTTTTATTCTTTTTTTAATTCTGTTTTTTTTATTCTTCTTTATTCATTCTTTTCTATTTGTTTTTTTTTATTTTTTATTTCTTTTCTATTTTTTTTCTTTCTTTCATTCTTTTTTTCTTTTTTATTCTTTATCTATTTGTTTTTTGTTTTTTATTCTTTTTTGGTGGTTTTGTTTTCCATTTTTTTTTTTTATATTATTTTGGGGGATTTTCCAGGTTAATGATGGGTTGGGAGGCACTGCCCGTCCCCTGCTCTCACCTTTAATTCTTTTTTCATTCTGGTTTTTATCCTTTCTTTATTATTATTCTTTTCTATCTTCTTCTTTTTTTTATATTTTTTTAAATTTATTTTTATGTTTTTCCATTTTTTCATTTTTTTGTATTATTTTTGGGGGATTTTCTAGGTTAATGATGGGTTAGGTGGCTTCCCTCCGAGGCAGCGCCCCCCCCCCCCGCTCTCGCCTTTTAATTCTTTTTCATTCTGGTTTTTTATTCTTTTTTTTAATTCTGTTTTTTTTTATTCTTTTTTATTCCATTCTTTTCTATTTGTTTTTTTTATTTTTTAATTCTTTTCTATTTTTTCTTTTTTCATTCTTTTTTTCTTTTTTTTTATTCTTTCTATTTGTTTTTTTTTCTTTTCTATTCTTTTTTGTGGTTTTGTTTTCCTTTTCATTTTTTTTCTTATTTTGTGATTTTCAGGTTAATGATGGGTTGTTTTTGTTTATCTTCTTTTCTACTTGTTTTTCTTCTATTTTATTCTTTTGTATGGTTTTGTTTTCCATGCTTTTCGCTATTATTATTTTGGGGATTTTCCAGGTTCATGATGGGTTAGGTGGCTTCCTCTCCGAGGCATGCCCCCCTCTCTCTGTCTGTCTAGCTTTAATTCCTTAATTCTTTTTCATTCTGGTTTTATTCTTTTTTATTATTCTTTTTCATTGTTTTTCATTCTGTTTTTTATTCTTTTTTCATTCTGTTTTTTATTTTTTTTTTAATTCTTTTCTATTTGTTTTTTTCTTTTATTCTTTTTATGGTTTCTGTTTTCCAATTTTCATTTTTTTGTTATTTTGGGGACTTTTCCAGGTTAATGATGGGTTAGGTGGCTTCCTCCTTCGAGGCAGCTTTTTTTTACCCTGTTTTTTTATTCTTTGTCTATCTGTTTCTATTTGTTTAACTGATCTGCCTTTAATTAATTTTTCTATTGTTTTTTCTTTTATTTATTCTTTTTTTTTCTTTTTTCATTTCTATTTTTTTCTTATTTATTCTTTTTTCTTTTTTATTATTCTTTCTATTTTTTTCTTTTTTATTCTTTTTCTTTTTTTATTATTCTTTTTCTATTTTTCTTTTTTATTCTTTTTTTATGGTTTTGTTTTCCATTTTTCATTTTTTTTTATTATTTTGGGGGATTTTCCAGGGTTAATGATGTGCTAGTGGCTTCCCTCCCGAGGCAGCGCCCCCCTCTCTTCTCTCTCTCTCTCTCTCTCTCTCTGTCTGTCTAGCTTTACCCTTTAATTTTTCATTCTGGTTTTTATTCTGTTTTTTATTTTTTTATTCTTTCTTATTTGTTTTTTTTTCTTTTTTATTCTTTTTTTATGGTTTTGTTTTCCATTTTTTCATTTTTTATATTATTTTGGGGGATTTTCCAGGTTGGTCGATGGGTTAGTGGCTTCCCTCTCGAGGCAGCGCCCCCCCCCCTCTCACCTTTAATTCTTTTTTCATTCTGTTTTATTCTTTTTTTAATTTCTGTTTTTTATTCTTTTTTATTTATTCTTTTCTATTTGTTTTTTTATTTTTTATTCTTTTTTATCTTTTTCTTTCATTCTTTATTCTTTTTTTTATTCTTATTTATTTGTTTTTTTTTCTTTTATTCTTTTTTTGTGGTTTTGTTTTCCTTTTTCTTTTTTTTATATTATTTTGTGGGATTTTCTAGGTTAATGATGGGTTAGGTGTTTCCTCTCGAGGCAGCGCCCCCCCCCGCTCTCGCCTTTAATTCTTTTTTCATTCTGGTTTTTATTCTTTTTTAATTCTGTTTTTTATTCTTTTTTATTCATTCTTTCTATTTGTTTTTTTTATTTTTTATTCTTTTCTATTTTTTTTCTTTTTCATTCTTTTTCTTTTTTTTATTCTTATCTATTTGTTTTTGTTTTTTATTCTTTTTTGCGGTTTTGTTTTCCATTTTTCATTTTTTTATATTATTTTGGGGGATTTCTCCAGGTTAATGATAGCTGTAGGCACTGCCCGTCCCCGCTCTCACCTTTAATTCTTTCATTCTGGTTTTTATCCTTCTTTATTATTATTCTTTTCTATCTTCTTCTTTTTTATATTTTTTAAATTATTTTTTATGTTTTCCATTTTTCATTTTTTTGTATTATTTTGGGGGATTTCCTAGGTTAATGATGGGTTAGGTGGCTTCCCTCCGAGGCAGCGCCTTCCGCTCTCGCCTAATTCTTTTTCATTCTGGTTTTTATTCTTTTTTTTAATTCTGTTTTTTTTATTCTTTTATCTATTCTTTTCTATTTGTTTTTTTATTTTTTAATTCTTTCTCTATTTTTTTCTTTCATTCTTTTTCTTTTTTATTCTTTTCTATTTGTTTTTTTTTCTTTTTTTATTCTTTTTTGTGGTTTTGTTTTCCTTTTTTCATTTTTTTTCTTATTTTGGGGGATTTTCTAGGTTAATGATGGGTTAGTTTTTTATTTATTCTTTCTCTATTTGTTTTTCTTTCCTATTTTATTCTTTTGTATGGTTTTGTTTTCCCATGTTTCTTTTTTTATTATTATTATTTTTGGGGGATTTTCCAGGTTCATGATGGGTTAGGTGGCTTCCCTCCGAGGCAGCGCCCCCCCCCCCTCTCTCTCTGTCTGTCTAGCTTTAATTCCTTAATTCTTTTTTCATTTCTGGTTTTTATTCTTTTTTTATTATTCTTTTTTCATTGTTTTTTCATTCTGTTTTTTATTCTTTTTTTCATTCTGTTTTTTATTTTTTTTTTTAATTCTTTTCTATTTGTTTTTTTTGCTTTTTTATTCTTTTTTTATGGGTTCGTTTTCCAATTTTCATTTTTTTATTATTTTGGGGGATTTTAAAAATTAATGATAAGGTAGGTGGCTTACCTCCGAGGCAGGTTTTTTTTTAATTCTGTTTTTTTATTCTTTTTTATTCATTCGTTTCTATTTGTTTAATCCGATCTCGCCTTTAATTAATTTTTCATTGTTTTTTCTTTATTTTCTTTTTTTTTCTTTTTTTCATTTCTATTTTTTTTCTTATTTATTCTTTTTTCTTTTTTTATTATTCTTTTCTATTTTTTTTCTTTTTTATTCTTTTTTCTTTTTTTATTATTCTTTTCTATTTTTTTCTTTTTTATTCTTTTTTTATGGTTTTTGTGTTTTCCATTTTTCATTTTTTTATTATTTTGGGGGATTTTCCAGGTTAATGATGGGTTAGGTGGCTTCCCTCCGAGGCAGCGCCCCCCCCCCCCTCTCTCTCTCCTTCTCTCTCTGTCTGTCTAGCTTTAATTCTTTAATTCTTTTTTTCATTCTGGTTTTTTATTCTGTTTTTTATTTTTTTATTCTTTTCTATTTGTTTTTTTTTCCTTTTTATTATTTTTTTATGGTTTTGTTTTCCATTTTTTCATTTTTTATATTATTTTTGGGGGATTTTCCAGGTTAATGATGGGTTAGGTGGCTTCCCTCCGAGGCAGCGCCCCCCCCCCCCCCTCTCACCTTTAATTCTTTTTTCAATTTTCTGTTTTTTTATTCTTTTTTTTAATTCTGTTTTTTATTCTTTTTTATTTATTCTTTTCTATTTGTTTTTTATTTTTTATTCTTTTTTATCTTTTTCTTTTTCATTCTTTTTTCTTTTTTTTATTCTTATCTATTTGTTTTTTTTTTCTTTTTTATTCTTTGTTTGTTGTTTTGTTTTTTCCTTTTTTCTTTTTTTTTATATTATTTTGGGGGATTTTCTAGGTTAATGATGGGTTAGGTGGCTTCCCTCCGAGGCAGCGCCCCCCCCCCCCCCGCTCTCGCCTTTAATTCTTTTTTCATTCTGGTTTTTATTCTTTTTTTTAATTCTGTTTTTTTATTCTTTTTTATTCATTCTTTTCTATTTGTTTTTTTTATTTTTTATTCTTTTCTATTTTTTTCTTTTCATTCTTTTTTCTTTCATTTATTTTTATCTATTTGTTTTTTTGTTTTTTATTCTTTTTTGGTGGTTTTGTTTTCCATTTTTCATTTTTTTATATTATTTTGGGGGATTTTCCAGGTTAATGATGGGTTGGGAGGCACCGCCCGTCCCCGCTCTCACCTTTAATTCTTTTTTCATTCTGGTTTTTATCCTTTCTTTATTATTATTCTTTTCTATCTTCTTCTTTTTTTATATTTTTTAAATTATTTTTTATGTTTTCCATTTTTCATTTTTTTGTATTATTTTGGGGGATTTTCTAGGTTAATGATGGGTTAGGTGCTTCCCCTCCGAGCCAGTGCCCCCCCCCCCCCCCCGCTCTCGCCTTTAATTCTTTTTTCATTCTGGTTTTTATTCCTTTTTTTTTTTAATTCTGTTTTTTTTATTCTTTTTTATTCATTCTTTTTCTATTTGTTTTTTTATTTTTTAATTCTTTTCTATTTTTTTTCTCTTTTTCATTCTTTTTTCTTTTTTTTTATTCTTTTCTATTTGTTTTTTTTTTCTTTTTTTATTCTTTTTTGTGGTTTTGTTTTCCTTTTTTCATTTTTTTTCTTATTTTGGGGGATTTTCTAGGTTAATGATGGGTTAGTTTTTTATTTATTCTTTTCTATTTGTTTTTCTTTCTATTTTATTCTTTTGTATGGTTTTGTTTTCCATGTTTCTTTTTTTATTATTATTATTTTGGGGGATTTTCCAGGTTCATGATGGGTTAGGTGGCTTCCCTCCGAGGCAGCGCCCCCCCCCCCTCTCTCTCTGTCTGTCTAGCTTTAATTCCTTAATTCTTTTTTCATTCTGGTTTTTATTCTTTTTTTTTTATTCTTTTTTCATTGTTTTTCATTCTGTTTTTTATTTTTTTTTCATTCTGTTTTTTATTTTTTTTTTAATTCTTTTCTATTTGTTTTTTTTTCTTTTTTATTCTTTTTTTATGGTTTCGTTTTCCAATTTTCATTTTTTTATTATTTTGGGGGATTTTCCAGGTTAATGATGGGTTAGGTGGCTTCCCTCCGAGGCAGGTTTTTTTTTAATTCTGTTTTTTTATTCTTTTTTTTTCATTCGTTTCTATTTGTTTAATCCGATCTCGCCTTTAATTAATTTTTCATTGTTTTTTCTTTATTTTCTTTTTTTTTCTTTTTTTCATTTCTATTTTTTTTCTTATTTATTCTTTTTTCTTTTTTTATTATTCTTTTCTATTTTTTTCTTTTTATTCTTTTTTCTTTTTTTATTATTCTTTTCTATTTTTTTCTTTTTTATTCTTTTTTTATGGTTTTGTTTTCCATTTTTCATTTTTTTATTATTTTGGGGGATTTTCCAGGTTAATGATGGCTTAGGTGGCCCCCCTCCGAGGCAGCGCCCCCCCCCCCCCCTCTCTCTCTCTCTCTCTCTGTCTGTCTAGCTTTAATTCTTTAATTCTTTTTTCATTCTGGTTTTTATTCTGTTTTTTATTTTTTTATTCTTTTCTATTTGTTTTTTTTTCTTTTTTATTCTTTTTTTATGGTTTTGTTTTCCATTTTTTCATTTTTTTATATTATTTTGGGGGATTTTCCAGGTTAATGATGGGTTAGGTGGCTTCCCTCCGAGGCAGCGCCCCCCCCCCCCCTCTCTCTCTCTCTCTCTCTGTCTGTCTATCTTTAATTCTTTAATTCTTTTTTCATTCTGGTTTTTATTCTGTTTTTTATTTTTTTATTCTTTTCTATTTGTTTTTTTTGTCTTTTTTATTCTTTTTTTATGGTTTTGTTTTCCATTTTTTCATTTTTTATATTATTTTGGGGGATTTTCCAGGTTAATGATGGGTTAGGTGGCTTCCCTCCGAGGCAGCGCCCCCCCCCCCCCCCTCTCACCTTTAATTCTTTTTTCATTCTGTTTTTTATTCTTTTTTTAATTCTGTTTTTTATTCTTTTTTATTTATTCTTTTCTATTTGTTTTTTTATTTTTTATTCTTTTTTATCTTTTTCTTTTTCATTCTTTTTTCTTTTTTTTATTCTTATCTATTTGTTTTTTTTATCTTTTTTATTCTTTGTTTGTTGTTTTGTTTTCCTTTTTTCTTTTTTTTTATATTATTTTGGGGGATTTTCTAGGTTAATGATGGGTTAGGTGGCTTCCCTCCGAGGCAGCGCCCCCCCCCCCCCCCGCTCTCGCCTTTAATTCTTTATTGATTCTGCTTTTTATTCTTTTTTTTAATTCTGTTTTTTTATTCTTTTTTATTCATTCTTTTCTATTTGTTTTTTTTATTTTTTATTCTTTTCTATTTTTTTTCTTTTTCATTCTTTTTTCTTTTTTTTATTCTTATCTATTTGTTTTTTGTTTTTTATTCTTTTTTGGTGGTTTTGTTTTCCATTTTTCATTTTTTTATATTATTTTGGGGGATTTTCCAGGTTAATGATGGGTTGGGAGGCACCGCCCGTCCCCGCTCTCACCTTTAATTCTTTTTTCATTCTGGTTTTTATGCTTTTTTTATTATTCTTTTTTCATTCTGTTTTTTATTCTTTTTTCATTCTGTTTTTTATTCTTTTTTTATTATTCTTTTTTCATTCTGTTTTTTATTCTTTTTTCATTCTGTTTTTTATTCTTTTTTTATTATTCTTTTTTCATTCTGTTTTTTATTCTTTTTTCATTCTGTTTTTTATTCTTTTTTTATTATTTTTTTTTCATTCTTTTTTTTATTCTTTTTTCATTTTGTTTTTTATTCTTCTTTTTTTATTCTTTTTTCATTCTGTTTTTTATGCTTTTTTATTCTTTTCTATTTGTTTATTTTTTATTTTTTATTCTTTTTTTATGGTTTTGTTTACCATTTTTCATTTTTTTTTATTATTTTGGGGGATTTTCTAGGTTAATGATGGGTTAGGTGGCTTCCCTCTGAGGCAGCTTTTTTTTATAATTCTGTTTTTTTTATTCTTTTTTATTCATTCTTTTCTATTTGTTTTTCATTCTTTTTTATGGTTTTGTTTTCCATTTTTCGTTTTTCTATATTATTTTGGGGGATTTTCTAGGTTAATGATGGGTTAGGTGGCTTCCCTCTGAGGCAGCTTTTTTTTATAATTCTGTTTTTTTTTATTCTTTTTTATTCATTCTTTTCTATTTGTTTTTTATTCTTTTTTATGGTTTTGTTTTCCATTTTTCGTTTTTCTATATTATTTTGGGGGATTTTCTAGGTTAATGATGGGTTAGGTGGCTTCCCTCCGAGGCAGCTTTTTTTTTAATTCTGTTTTTTTATTCCTTTTTATTCATTCTTTTCTATTTGTTTTTTTTCTTTTTTATTCTTTTTTATTCTTTTCTATTTGTTTTCTTATTTTTTATTCTTTTTATGGTTTTGTTTTCCACTTTTCATTTTTTTTTTATTATTTTGGGGGATTTTCCAGCTTAATGATGGGTTGGGTGGCTTCCCTCCGAGGCAGCGCCCCCCCCCTCCTCTCGCCTTTAATTATTTTTTCATTCTGGTTTTTATTCTTTTTTTATTAATCTTTTTTCATTGTTTTTTTATTCTTTTTTTTAATTCTTTTCTATTTGTTTTGTTCTTTTTTATTCTTTTTTATGGTTTCCATTTTTCATTTTTCATATTATTTTTGGGGATTTCTAGTTTTCTATCTTTCTACTTTTTCTGTTATTTTTTGATGGTTTCTATCTTTCTATTTTTTTCTATTGATTTTTACATTTTCTGTCTTTTTCCATTTTTCATGTTTTCTAACTTTCTATTATTTTTCTTTTCTTTCCATTTTTCTATTTCTTATGTTTCTGTATTCCTATTTTTCTATTATTTTTTGTTTTCTTTCCATTTTTGTATATTTTTTTGTTTGTATCTTTCTATTTCTCTATTATTTTTTATGTTTCCTTTCTTATTTTTTCTATTTTTTTTTATGTTTTCTATCTTTTCTGTTATTTTTTACCTTTTATATTTTCTATCTTCTCTGTTGTTTCTTTTTTCTTTTTTTTAACTCGTCTCTTGTTTGTTTGTTTTTCTTCTGAGTTCTCTAAGTCGGCTTTGTTTGTTTTCTTTCTTGTCTTTTTTTCTCTTTTCCGTTGTGTTTTCTTCTTGTGATTTGTTGATTCTTTTTCTTCCTGTTTTGTTTTAGTTTTCTTTGTTTTGTTTCTTCTTCTCGTTCGTTTTCTTCCTCTTCTCATTGTTCTTCTTTTCTTTTTCTTCCTCTTTCGTTGTCTACCACCTGTTCGGTATTTCGCTCCTTGCTTCTTTCCTCCATGTTTCCCGTTTCTTGTTTTGTTATTGTTCTTCTTCTTCTTTAGTTGTTGCTCCATGTTCTACTTCTCCTTATTCGCTTTCTTCATCTTCTTCCTAATTTTCTTCTACCGGGTGATTATGTTACCATTTATATCTTTTGTAGAAGAGAAAGTGGACATAAAGAACAACTTTCCATTACAAGAGATGTAGCTGACGTGTTTCGCTTAGATCTTCCTTAGAATTAGATGCATTAGCAAGATGCATATTATTAGGGGAGATTGGCTAATCATTCAACATTATCTGCCGCTTCAACAGTTAGAAATTAGTCAAGAGTTGAGTATCCGCTTGGAATCAGTCGCTTGTTACTTGCATAATGAACATGATTGGCAGGTTCTATTTTTCTTTCTTATTTTTTTATAATCCTTTTTGGATATATTCGAGTCTGGTAGATGTCCTGCTTCGATTGCACCATCTTTAAAGGTCCTATGGCTGTCGAAGTTCGCTGATTATGGTGCAATATCCACGTCAGGTTCCGCCATGACAAGCGCTGTTGTACTTGCTGTATGGTACGTTGTATGTAGGCCTGTCATGTTAAATTGCAAATGGTTCCTTGTCTTGTGCCAAATTTCC
>NC_091591.1:24351853-24364353 GCF_042767895.1 Penaeus vannamei | reverse complement strand
TCAATATATACATATATATATACATACACATATATATATATATATATATATATATATATATATATATATATATATATATATATATATCCCATAATGCCATTTAAGATATCATAATACCATTACAGATCATCATAATACCATTTAAGAATTCATCATAATATCATTTAAAACATCCCCACAATACCTTCAGAATCACCATAATACCATATGAAATACCACAGTACCACATTAAAAATCATCATAATACCATTAAAGATATCCCCATAATACCATTTAAGGAATCATCATAATACCATTTAAAACATCCTCACAATACCATAATAAATCATCATAATACCATCTATGAAATCTCCCATAAGTACCATTAAAAAGTCCCCATAATACTATCAAAGTCATCATAATACCATTTACAACGCCGTAGTACCATTCAAAATCATCATGATACCATTAAAAACATCCCCATAATACCACCAAAATCATCATAATACCAACTGAAATACCATAATACCATTTTTTAATCATAACACCATTTAAAACACCCTTATAATACCCCCTCAAAATCTCCCCTAATACCATTAAAAACATCCCCACAATACCACCAAAATCATCATAATACCAACTGAAATACCATATACCATAATACCATTTTTTAAAACCATCATAACACCATTTAAAACACCCTTATAATACCAGCAAAATCTCCCCTAATACCATTAAAAACATCCCCATAATACCACCAAAATCATCATAATACCAACTGAAATACCATAATACCATTTTTTTAATCATCATAACACCATTTAAAACACCCTTATAATACCAGCAAAATCTCCCCTAATACCATTAAAAACAACCCCACAATACCACCAAAATCATCACAATACCAACTGAAATACCATAATACCATTTTTTTAAATCATCATAACACCATTTAAAACACCCTTATAATACCCTCAAAATCTCCCCTAATACCATTAAAAACAACCCCACAATACCACCAAAATCATCACAATACCAACTGAAATACCATAATACCATAATACCATTTTTTTATCCTAATAATCTCCCTTAATACCATTAAAAACAACCCCACAATACCACCCAAATCATCACAATACCACCTGAAATACCATAATACCATAATACCATTTTTTTATCCTGATAATCTCCCTTAATACCATTAAAAACAACCCCACAATACCACCAAAATCATCCTAATACCAACTGAAATACCATAATACCATTTTTAAATCATCATAATACCATTCAAAATACCATAGTACCAATAAGTCACCATAATTCCATTAAAACCATCCCCACAATACCACCCAAATCATCACAATACCAACTGAAATACCATATAAATACCATAATACCATTTTTTTATCCTGATAATCTCCCTTAATACCATTAAAAACAACCCCACAATACCACCCAAATCCTCATAATACCAACTGAAATACCATAATACCATTTTTAAATCATCATAATACCATTCAAAATACCATAGTACCAATAAAAATCATGATACCAATAAAAACAACCCCACAATACCACCAAAATCATCATAATACCAACTGAAATACCATAATACCATTTTTTTATCCTGATAATCTCCCTTAATACCATTAAAAACAACCCCACAATACCACCCAAATCATCACAATACCAACTGAAATACCATATAAATACCATTTTTTTATCCTGATAATCTCCCTTAATACCATTAAAAACAACCCCACAATACCACCCAAATCATCACAATACCAACTGAAATACCATAATACCATTTTTAAATCATCATAACACCATTTAAAAAACCCTTATAATACCAGCAAAATCTCCCCTAATACCATTAAAAACAACCCCACAATACCACCCAAATCATCACAATACCAACTGAAATACCATAATACCATATAAATACCATTTTTTTCATCCTAATACCAGCGACTCGACAACGCAAACGGAAAACCGCGAAGAGCAAAAAAAAGCCTTTTTCGGAACCGCTTTCTCGTCGCTAAACGGATCCCGAGTTCATTTCCAAAGTCGAAACTCCAATCTGTGACCGGATACGGATATGATGGAATGGGGGAAGAGGCGTTTTTTTTTTTTTTTTTTTTTTTTTTTTGGGTTGTTTATTGATTTTTTTGTTTTGTTTTTTTTTTTGTTATTTATTGATTTTTGTTTTTTTTTAATTTATTGATTTTTTATTGATTTTTTTAGTTTTTTTATTTATTGATTTTTTTTAGTTTTTTCATTTATTGATTTTTTTATTGATTTTCTTTGTTATTTATTGATTTTTTTATTGATGTTCATTTTCAAAGTCGAAACTCCAATCTGTGACCGGATACGGATATGATGGAATGGGGGAAAGGCGCTTTTTTTTTTTTTTTTTTTTTTTTTTAGTTTTTTTTTTGGTTGTTTATTGATTTTTTTGGGTTTTTTTTTTGTTATTTATTGATTTTTTTGTTTTTTGTAATTTATTGATTTTTTTATTTTTTTTTGTTATTTATTGATTTTTTATTGATTTTTTTATTTTTTTTTATTTATTGATTTTTTTTTATTGTTTTTTTAGTTTTTTTATTTATTGATTTTTTTATTGATTTTCTTTGTTATTTATTGATTTTTTATTGATTTTCTTTGTTATTTATTGATTTTTTTATTGATGTTCATTTCCAAAGTCGAAACTCCAATCTGTGACCGGATACGGATATGATGGAATGGGGGAAGAGGCGCTTTTTTTTTTTTTTTTTTTTTTTTTTTTTTTTTTAGTTTTTTTGTTATTCATTTATTTTTTCTTTTTGTTTTTTTTTATTGAATTTTTTTATTTTTTTAGTTTTTATATTTATTGATTTTTTTATTGATTTTTTATTGATTTTCTTTGTTATTTATTGATTTTTTTATTGATTTTCTTTGTTATTTATTGATTTTTTTATTGATGTTCATTTCCAAAGTCGAAACTCCAATCTGTGACCGGATACGGATATGATGGAATGGGGAAAAGGCGCTTTTTTTTTTTTTTTTTTTTTTTTGGTTATTTATTGATTTTTTTAGTTTTTTTTTTTTTGTTATTTATTGATTTTTTTGTTTTTTTTTAATTTATTGATTTTTTTATTGATTTTTTTAGTTTTTTCATTTATTGATTTTTTATTGATTTTCTTTATTATTTATTGATTTTTTATTGATTTTCTTTGTTATTTATTGATTTTTTTTATTGAATTTCTTTGTTATTTATTGATTTTTTCCATATATTGATTTTTTTGGGGGGATTATAAAAATAATTATAATTATAAAAATAATCTAAATAATAATAAATAATAATCTCCCCTAATACCATTAAAAACAACCCCACAATACCACCAAAATCATCACAATACCACCTGAAATACCATAATACCATATAAATACCATTTTTTCATCCTGATACCAGCGACTCGACAACGCAAACGGAAAACCGCGAAGAGCAATAAAAAGCCTTTTTCGGAACCGCTTTCTCGTCGCTAAACGGATCCCGAGTTCATTTCCAAAGTCGAAACTCCAATCTGTGACCGGATGCGGATATGATGGAATGGGGGAAATAGGCGTTTTTTTTTGTTGTTGTTGTTGTTGTTGTTATTTATTGATTTTTTTTTGTAATTTATTGATTTTTTTATTGTTTTTTTAGTTTTTTTATTTATTGATTTTTTTATTGATTTTCTTTGTTATTTATTGATTTTTTTATTGATTTTTTTTGTTATTTATTGATTTTTTTATTGATTTTCTTTGTTATTTATTGATTTTTTTATTGATGTTCATTTCCAAAGACGAAACACCAATCTGTGACCGGATACGGATATGATGGAATGGGGGAAGAGGCGTTTTTTTTTTTTTTTTTAGTTTTTTTTTTTTTGTTATTTATTAATTTTCATTTTATTTATTGATTGATTTTTTTTTTTTTGGTTATTTATTGATTTTTTTTTATTTATTGATTTTTTATTGATTTTTTTAGTTTTTTTATTTATTGATTTTTTTATTGATTTTCTTTGTTATTTATTGATTTTGTTATTGATTTTCTTTGTTATTTATTGATTTTTTTATATATTGATTTTTTGGGGGGGATTATAAAAATAATTATAATTATAAAAATAATCTAAATAATAATAAATAATAATCTCCCCTAATACCATTAAAAACAACCCCACAATACCACCAAAATCATCACAATACCAACTGAAATACCATAATACCATAATACCATTTTTTTATCCTGATAATCTCCCTTAATACCATTAAAAACAACCCCACAATACCACCAAAATCATCACAATACCACCTGAAATACCATAATACCATATAAATACCATTTTTTTTATCCTAATACCAGCGACTCGACAACCATTAAAAACAACCCCACAATACCACCCAAATCATCCTAATACCAACTGAAATACCATAATACCATAATACCATTTTTTTATCCTGATAATCTCCCTTAATACCATTAAAAACAACCCCACAATACCACCAAAATCATCACAATACCAACTGAAATACCATACCATAATACCATTTTTTTTATCCTGATAATCTCCCTTAATACCATTAAAAACAACCCCACAATACCACCCAAATCATCACAATACCACCTGAAATACCATAATACCATATAAATACCATTTTTTTATCCTAATACAAGCGACTCGACAACCATTAAAAACAACCCCACAATACCACCAAAATCATCACAATACCACCTGAAATACCATAATACCATATAAATACCATTTTTTCATCCTGATACCAGCGACTCGACAACGCAAACGGAAAACCGCGAAGAGCAATAAAAAGCCTTTTTCGGAACCGCTTTCTCGTCGCTAAACGGATCCCGAGTTCATTTCCAAAGTCGAAACTCCAATCTGTGACCGGATACGGATATGATGGAATGGGGGAAATAGGCTTTTTTTTTTTTTTTTGTTAGTTTTTTTGTTATTCATTTATTTTTTGTTTTTGTTTTTTTTGTAATTTATTGATTTTTTTATTGATTTTTTTAGTTTTTTTATTTATTGATTTTTTTATTGATTTTTTTAGTTTTTTCATTTATTATTTTTTTATTAATTTTCTTTGTTATTTATTGATTTATTTATTGATTTTCGTTTCCAAAGTCGAAACTCCAATCTGTGACCAGATACGGATATGATGGAATGGGGGAAATAGGCGTTTTTTTGTTGTTGTTGTTGTAGTTGTTGTTGTTGTTGTTGTTATTTATTGATTTTTTTGTTTTTTGTAATTTATTGATTTTTTATTGATTTTTTTAGTTTTTTCATTTATTGATTTTTTTTATTGATTTTCTTTGTTATTTATTGATTTTTTTATTGATTTTCTTTGTTATTTATTGATTTTTTTACTGATTTTCTTTGTTATTTATTGATTTTTTTATTGATGTTCATTTCCAAAGTCGAAACTCCAATCTGTGACCGGATACGGATATGATGGAATGGGGGAAAGGCGCTTTTTTTTTTTTTAAGTTTTTTTGTTTTTTATCATTTATTGATTTTTTTAGTTTTTTTATTTATTGATTTTTTATTGATTTTCTTTGTTATTTATTGATTTTTTATTGATTTTCTTTGTTATTTATTGATTTTTTATTGATTTTCTTTGTTATTTATTGATTTTTTTGTTTTTTTGTAATTTATTGATTTTTTTATTGATTTTTTAGTTTTTTTATTTATTGATTTTTTTATTGATTTTTTTAGTTTTTTCATTTATTGATTTTTTTTATTGATTTTCTTTGTTATTTATTGATTTTTTCTATATATTGATTTTTTGGGGGGGATTATAAAAATAATTATAATTATACAAATAATCTAAATAATAATAAATAATAATCTCCCCTAATACCATTAAAAACAACCCCACAATACCACCCAAATCATCACAATACCACCTGAAATACCATATAAATACCATAATACCATTTTTTTTTATCCTAATACCAGCGACTCGACAACCATTAAAAACAACCCCACAATACCACCCAAATCATCCTAATACCACCTGAAATACCATACAAATACCATTTTTTTATCCTAATACCAGCGACTCGACAACCATTAAAAACAACCCCACAATACCACCCAAATCATCCTAATACCACCTGAAATACCATACAAATACCATTTTTTTATCCTAATACCAGCGACTCGACAACCATTAAAAACAACCCCACAATACCACCCAAATCATCACAATACCAACTGAAATACCATAATACCATTTTTAAATCATCATAATACCATTCAAAATACCATAGTACCAATAAAAATCACCATAATTCCATTAAAAACATCCCCACAGTACCACCCAAATCATCACAATACCACCTGAAATACCATATAAATACCATTTTTTCATCCTAATACCAGCGACTCGACAACGCAAACGGAAAACCGCGAAGAGCAATAAAAAGCCTTTTTCGGAACCGCTTTCTCGTCGCTAAACGGATCCCGAGTTCATTTCCAAAGTCGAAACTCCAATCTGTGACCGGATACGGATATGATGGAATGGGGGAAATAGGCGTTTTTTTTTTGTTTTTTGTTTTTTTTTTTTTTTTGGTTGTTTATAGATTTTTTTAGTTTTTTTTTGTTATTTATTGATTTTTTTGTTTTTTTTTTATTTATTGATTTTTTTATTGATTTTTTTAGTTTTTTCATTTATTGATTTTTTTATTGATTTTCTTTGTTATTTATTGATTTTTTTATTGATTTTCTTTGTTATTTATTGATTTTTTTATTGATGTTCATTTCCAAAGTCGAAACTCCAATCTGTGACCGGATACGGATATGATGGAATGGGGGAAGAGGCGTTTTTTTTATCATTTATTTGTTGTTGTTGTTGTTGTTGTTGTTGTTGTTGTTGTTGTTGTTGTTGTTGTTGTTATTTATTGATTTTTTTGTTTTTTTTGTAATTTATTGATTTTTTTATTGATTTTTTTTATTATTTATTGATTTTTTTATTGATTTTCTTTGTTATTTATTGATTTTTTTATTGATTTTCTTTGTTATTTATTGATTTTTTTATTGATGTTCATTTCCAAAGTCGAAACTCCAATCTGTGACCGGATACGGATATGATGGAATGGGGGAAAGGCTTTTTTTTTTTTTTTATAGTTTTTTTAGTTTTTTTTTGTTATTCATTTATTTTTTGTTTTTGTTTTTTTTTTGTAATTTATTGATTTTTTTTTATTGTTTTTTTAGTTTTTTTATTTATTGATTTTTTTATTGATTTTCTTTGTTATTTATTGATTTTTATTATTGATTTTCTTTGTTATTTATTGTTTTTTTTGTTTGTTTGTTTTTTTATATATTGATTTTTTTTTGGGGGGGGTTATTTAGTTGTTGTTTTTTGTATTATTGTTATCGTTCTTTCTTTTTTTTGCGTGTTGTGTGAGACGAAAAAGGAGATAGAAGATAAGGTGAAGAAGGGAAAGGGAAAACAAGGCGATGATAGTCAACGTCATAAAGATTAAATAAGAAAGAGGAAGAGGAGGAGGAAGAGGAAAATGCGAAGAAAAGTGGAGGAGGAAGATGAAGAGGACATATGATAATTATAATTAAATAATAAAAATGATAATAATAACAGCAATAACAACGATAGTAGTGATCGAAATGGAAAGGAGAAGGGAATGAGAAAGGTAGGAAGAAACTTGAAAAAGGGATAAGGAAGGAGACAAGAAGAAGAAAAGGGAAGAAGTGGAGAAGGGATAAAGGAAGGAGAGGAAGAAGAATACGAAAAACAAGACAACGACGACGAAGAAGAAAAAGAAGATAAAGAAGAAGAAGAAAAGAAGAAAAAGAAAGTGTTAAGAAGAAGAAAGAGGAGGAAGAGACAAAGAAGAAGCAGAATAAGGGGCCAAGGAAGCGGGAGAAGAACGAAACGAAAAGGAAGAGGAGAAGAAGAGGAAGGAGAGAAAGGGGAAGAGAAGAGAGAGAAGAGAGAGAGAGGGAGAGAGAGAAAAGAGAGAGAGAGAGAGAGCGAGAGAGAGAGAGAGAGAGAGAGAGGAAAGAAAGAGAGAGAGAGAGAGAGAGAGAGCGCACCTTACACCTGGTGAATCTAATTGAATATGCAAATTGGCAAGGAAAGGGTTATGAGATTGTAAACGTTGTGATTATTTCGTGTCTGGCTCCTGGAGTGGAAAGGCTGGAGGCGTCGACGTGTTATATGGAGGGAATTGGTGTACGTGGACGCGCATACACACACTCACACACACACACACACACATACACGGATACATACATACACGGACACATACACACACGGACACATACACACACACACACACGGACACATACACACACACGGACACATACACGGACACAGACACATGCACACACACGGACACATACACACACGGACACATACACACACACGGACACATACAATCACAAGCGCACACACACACATATACAAACGCATGTACACACATACACAAACACAAGCACACACACACACACACACACAATGCACACACACACACATACACAAACACATGCACACACATACACATACACAAACACAAGCACACACACACAAACACACACACACACATATACAAACGCATACACACACATACACAAACACACACACACAAACACACACAAAGCACACACACACACAAACACACCAAGCACACACACACAAGCACACACGAGCACACACATACAAACACAAGCGCACATACACACACATACACACAAACACACACACAAACACAGATACACACACATACACACAAACACACACACACACACACACACACACACACACACACACACACACACACACACACACACACACACACACACACACACACACACACACACACACACAGCAAACATATGCTCTCAACCAAACGCCTACACAAAAGAACATCTAATAACACTGACAATGCTGATGATAATAAGCTAACGATGATAATGATGTTAATGAACACAATGTTAATGATAGTGATGATAATGATGATGATAACGATAGTGATGATATTGATGGTGGTAATAAAGATGACAATGATAATGACAACAACGATAATGATAATAATGATATTGATAACACTAATAGGCCTACTAAGGGTAAAGATGATTATGATAATGACTGTATATATAATGGTGATCATAACAATAACAATAATAATGATGATTAATGGTAATAAGTATTACAAAAACAAAAGTGATAATGATAATAGTGATTATCATTATTTTCATTATTATCATTATCGTTGTTTTAATTATAATAATGATACTGATGATAGTAATGGTAATAATAATAATGGAAATAATAATGGTAAAAAAATAATGACAGTGATAATATCAATAATTATAAAGATAATCTAAATAATAATGATAACAATAACGATAGCAATTATAACAATAACGAAAATAAAAATAACAACAATAATAATGAAAATGATCATAATAACAATAATAATGAAAATGATCATAATAACAATAATAATGAAAATGATCATAATAACAATAATGCTAATAGTAATACCTAGAAGTACTACCTCCTAGAAGTAATACCTTCAAAGCAAAATTACTTCAACATAACCTCTTTCTCAAGTACACTGTTGACATAAAATAATAAAATAAAATAAATAGTGATAAAATAGATAGTAATAGGTAAAATAGGTAGTGATAAAAGCCGTATTGCCAAGGTCATAAGGGTAACTGATGGAATCATTTAAAAGATTCGTGGATCCGATCACCACCAATATTTAATCAACAAACAAACTAACTAGTAATAACAAAAATATGATAAGATCATGGGCGCGTAAAGAGGAAAATTATTCGCACATACACTGTAATTTGCAATCCAATGGTTCGCAAATAGATGTATATAATTATATGATTATATATAGGCGTATATGATTCACGAATATAGCCAAAGAACATAAAGATATGTAACATCAATAGACATAAATATCAAGCACAAGATATAGAAAGGCAATGAAAGATTCTCTCTCTCTCTTTCTCTCTCTCTCTTTCTCTCTCTCTCTCTCTCTCTCTCTCTCTCTCTCTCTCTCTCTCTCTCTCTCTCTCTCTCTCTCTCTCTCTCTCTCTCTCTCTCTCTCTCTCTCTCTCGTTCTCTCTCTCTCTCTCTCTCTCTCCCTCTTTGTTTCTGTCTCTCGGTCTGTCTATCTCTTTCTCTCTCTCTTTTTATCCCCCCCTCTCTCTCTCTCTCTTTCTACCCCCCCCCCCTCTCTCTCTCTCTCTCTCTCTCTCTCTCCTCTCTTCTCTTCTCTCTCTCTCTCTCTCTCTCTCTCTCTCTCTCTCTCTCTCTCTCTCTCGTTCTCTCTCTCTCTCTCTCTCTCTCTCTCATTCTCTCTCTCTCTCTCTCGTTCTCTCTCGTTCACTCACTCACTCACTCTCTTTCTCTCTCGTTCTCTCTCGCTCTCTCTCTCTCTCTCTCTCTCTCTCTCTCTCTCTCTCTCTCTCTCTCTCTCTCTCTCTCTCTCTCTCTCTCTCTCTCTCTCCGAATACGTCAATACAGTTACGACACCCGAGCGAGTGGTACACAGATGTCACTCGGAGCTTGGCAAAATCCGATTTAATTCTATTAGCATAATCATGAGCTTATATCCGAGAGATCTCTGAAGTTCCCAGGTGGTGTGTTTGAAGTCCACCAGGCCGGGTCATTGCTATGGGTCGACCTCTGCACGTGGGGTCAGGTCAGTGGATTTAGAGAGAGAGTTAGAGAGGTATTTTCTAGTCTGGCTGCTTGTGAGTTCTTTCGTTAAAACTCTTATATTTAAGGATGATAATAATGATGAAGATAATGATAACGATGATAATGACAGCAGCGATGATAATAATGATAGCAATAATGATAATAACAATAACAAGAATTTCAAAGAATTTCAAGGATGATAATAATAAGAAGAAAAAGAATGTTGATAATGATAATAATGATGATGATAATTATAGTATCATAATACTGGTTATTATTAAGATAATAATGATAATAATAAGGAAAATAATGATAGTAATAATAACTAGAAGGATAGGATAATGATGATGAATTGCCAAAAAATTTCCCTATCACGCAAATGTGCATAACTTTTTTATTTATCCTGCTTACCAACAAACTAACTAACCATTGCTACCAATAATATAACCACCCTGGCGGTGGTAATAACAATAATAATGATAAGATGATAGTGAAGCATATTACAATAATAAGAAGAGGGGTAATATGAAGCATGATAATGATTATGATAATGATGATGATGATAATAACCATGGTAACGAAAATAATAATAATTATAACTACAGCTATAATGAGTATGATGATAATGATATCAATAATGATAGGAAATAAGTGAATAGATAATAATAATAATTATGATGATAATGATCCTAATCATGATAATCATTATGATAAAAGTAAAGAAAATAAAGATAATACTAATGATAATAATGATAACAATAATAGTAATAATGATGATGATGTTGCTAATAATAATGACAATAACGATAACAATAATGACAGTAATGATATTAATAACAATAATAACAATAATAATGATAATTATAATCACAATATTGGTAATAATAATAATACAAATGATAATAACTAGAAGCACCCCGACAGCGCATACCTCCGCCAGGGCAACAGGGTCACTGATGCAACAGAAATATTCACTTGTAAAAAAACACATTTAAATCACCTCTTTTTCTCAAGTATATTAGTAGCCTCCGTAAATATATCCTTGGCAGAGGTAATAGAGATAATGATAATTATGATAGTTACCCCTGTATAGAGGGTTAACTGATGTAATATTTTTATATTTTTTTTAATCCTGGATCCGGATCATGACATATCTCTGGTAAAATAAATAAATAGCTAAATGAATGAATAAATAAATGAATAAATAAATAAATAAATGAATGAATAAATAAATAAATAAATATATAAATAGATAAGTGAATAAATGAATAAATGAATAAATAAATAGATAAATAAATAAATAAATAAATAAATGAATAAATAAATAAATATATATATATAAGCAAATAAATAAATAAATAAATAAATAAATGAATAAATAAATAAATAAATAGATAAATGAATGAATAAATAAATGAACAGATAAATAAATAAACAAATAAATAAATAAATAAATAAATAAATAGATAAATAAATAAATAAATAAATAAATAAATAAATGAATAAATAAATAAGTAAATAAATAAATACAATAAATAAACAAAAATCTGCTCATGACTTTTTTGCGTTGCATTTACACGAATTGGCAACTCATGCAATCATTGAAGAATTCCTGGACCCGGAATCTGAGTTGGGTCAAGACGCACTTCTGATTAAAAATTCATAAAACTCTATTCATTACATTTTGAGTTTATCCTGTATGTGTGTGTGTGTGTGGGGGGGGGGGTCTGTGTGTGTGTGTGTGGGGGGGGGTCTGTGTGTGTGTGGGGGGGGGGTCTGTGTGTGTGGGGGGGGGG
>NC_091591.1:24339353-24346853 GCF_042767895.1 Penaeus vannamei | reverse complement strand
GATATTCACAGGAAACAAAAAACCCAAAACAAGAAAAAGAAGAAGAAAAAAAACGATAATAAATATTCACACCAAACAAAACCCCCAAAACAAGAAGAAGAAGAAGAAGAAAAAACGATAATAGATATTCACACGAAACAAAAACCCCAAAACAAGAAGAAGAAGAAAAAAACGATAATAGATATTCACACGAAACAAATCCCCCAAAACAAGAAGAAGAAGAAAAAAAAAAACGATAATAGATATTCACACGAAACAAATCCCCCAAAACAAGAAGAAGAAGAAAAAAACGATAATAGATATTCACACGAAACAAAAACCCCAAAACAAGAAGAAGAAGAAGAAAAAAACGATAATAGATATTCACACGAAACAAAACCCCCAAAACAAGAAGAAGAAGAAGAAAAAACGATAATAGATATTCACACGAAACAAATCCCCCAAAAAAAGAAGAAGAAGAAGAAAAAACGATAATAGATATTCACACGAAACAAAACCCCCAAAACAAGAAGAAGAAGAAGGAAAAAAAACGATAATAGATATTCACACGAAACAAAACCCCCAAAACAAGAAGAAGAAAAAAAAAAACGATAATAAATATTCACACGAAACAAAACCCCCAAAACAAGAAGAAGAAGAAGGAAAAAAACGATAATAGATATTCACACGAAACAAAACCCCCAAAACAAGAAGAAGAAGAAGAAAAAAAAAAAGATAATAGATATTCACACGAAACAAAACCCCCAAAACAAGAAGAAGAAGAAGAAAAAAAAAACGATAATAGATATTCACACGAAACAAAACCCCCAAAACAAGAAGAAGAAGGAAAAAAAACGATAATAGATATTCACACGAAACAAAACCCCCAAAACAAGAAGAAGAAGAAGAAAAAAAACGATAATAGATATTCACACGAAACAAAACCCCCAAAACAAGAAGAAGAAGAAGAAAAAAAACGATAATAGATATTCACACGAAACAAAACCCCCAAAACAAGAAGAAGAAGAAGAAAAAAAACGATAATAGATATTCACACGAAACAAAACCCCCAAAACAAGAAGAAGAAGAAGGAAAAAAAATAATAGATATTCACACGAAACAAAACCCCCAAAACAAGAAGAAGAAGAAGGAAAAAAAAACGATAATAGATATTCACACGAAACAAAACCCCCAAAACAAGAAGAAGAAGAAGGAAAAAAAATAATAGAGATTCACACGAAACAAAACCCCCAAAACAAGAAGAAGAAGAAGGAAAAAAAAACGATAATAGATATTCACACGAAACAAAACCCCCAAAACAAGAAGAAGAAGAAGGAAAAAAAAATAATAGATATTCACACGAAACAAAACCCCCAAAACAAGAAGAAGAAGAAGAAAAAAAAAACGATAATAGATATTCACACGAAACAAAAACCCCAAAACAAGAAGAAGAAGGAAAAAAAAAACGATAATAGATATTCACACGAAACAAAACCCCCAAAACAAGAAGAGGAAGGAAAAAAAACGATAATAGATATTCACACGTAACAAAACCCCCAAAACAAGAAGAAGAAGAAGAAGAAAAACGATAAAAGATATTCACACGAAACAAAACCCCCAAAACAAGAAGAAGAAGAAAAAAAACGATAATAGATATTCACACGAAACAAAACCCCCAAAACAAGAAGAAGAAGGAAAAAAAACGATAATAGATATTCACACGAAACAAAACCCCCAAAACAAGAAGAAAAAAAACGATAATAGATATTCACACGAAACAAAAACCCCAAAACAAGAAGAAAAAAAAACGATAATAGATATTCACACGAAACAAAAACCCCAAAACAAGAAGAAGAAAAAAAAACGATAATAGATATTCACACGAAACAAAACCCCCAAAACAAGAAGAAGAAGAAGAAAAAAAAACGATAATAGATATTCACACGAAACAACACCCCCAAAACAAGAAGAAGAAGAAAAAAAACGATAATAGATATTCACACGAAACAAATCCCCCAAAACAAGAGGAAGAAAAAAAACGATAATAGATATTCACACGAAACAAATCCCCCAAAACAAGAAGAAGAAGAAGAAAAAACGATAATAGATATTCACACCAAAGAAATCCCCCAAAACAAGAAGAAGAAGAAGAAAAAAAACGATAATAGATATTCACACGAAACAAAACCCACAAAACAAGAAGAAGAAGAAAAAAATGATAATAGATATTCACACGAAACAAAACCCCCAAAACAAGAAGAAGAAGAAAAAAAAAACGATAATAGATATTCACACGAAACAAAAACCCCAAAACAAGAAGAAGAAGAAGAAAAAAAAAGGATAATAGATATGCACACGAACCAAATCCCCCAAAACAAGAAGAAGAAGAAGAAAAAAAACGATAATAGATATTCACACGAAACAAAACCTCCAAAACAAGAAGAAGAAGAAAAAAACGATAATAGATATTCACACGAAACAAAACCCCCAAAACAAGAAGAAGAAGAAAAAAAAAACGATAATAGATATTCACACCAAACAAAAACCCCAAAACAAGAAGAAGAAGAAGGAAAAAAAAACGATAATAGATATTCACACGAAACAAAACCCCCAAAACAACAAGAAGAAGAAAAAAAACGATAATAGATATTCTCACGAAACAAATCCCCCAAAACAAGAAGAAGAAGAAGGAAAAAAACGATAATAGATATTCACACGAAACAAAACCCCCAAAACAAGAAGAAGAAGAAGAAAAAAAAACGATAATAGATATTCACACGAAACAAAACCCCCAAAACAAGAAGAAGAAGCAAAAAAAAAAAACGATAATAGATATTCACACGAAACAAAACCCCCAAAACAAGAAGAAGAAGGAAAAAAAAAACGATAATAGATATTCACACGAAACAAAACCCCCAAAACAAGAAGAAGGAAAAAAAAACGATAATAGATATTCACACGAAACAAATCCCCCAAAACAAGAAGAAGAAGAAAAAAAAAACGATAATAGATATTCACACGAAACAAAACCCCCAAAACAAGAAGAAGAAGAAGAAAAAAACGATAATAGATATTCACACGAAACAAAACCCCCAAAACAAGAATAAGAAAAAAAAAACGATAATAGATATTCACACGAAACAAAACCCCCAAAACAAGAAGAAGAAGCAAAAAAAAAAAAAAAAAACCGATAATAGATATTCACACGAAACAAAACCCCCAAAACAAGAAGAAGAAGAAGAAAAAAAACGATAATAGATATTCACACGAAACAAAACCCCCAAAACAAGAAGAAGAAGAAGAGAAAAAAACGATAATAGATATTCACACGAAACAAATCCCCCAAAACAAGAAGAAGAAGGAAAAAAAAACGATAATAGATATTCACACGAAACAAAACCCCCAAAACAAGAAGAAGAAGAAAAAAAACGATAATAGATATTCACACGAAACAAAACCCCCAAAACAAGAAAAAGAAGGAAAAAAAAACGATAATAGATATTCACACGAAACAAAACCCCCAAAACAAGAAGAAGAAGAAGGAAAAAAACGATAATAGATATTCACACGAAACAAAACCCCCAAAACAAGAAGAAGAAGGAAAAAAAAACGATAATAGATATTCACACGAAACAAATTCCCCAAAACAAGAAGAAGGAAAAAAAAAACGATAATAGATATTCACACGAAACAAAACCCCCAAAACAAGAAGAAGAAGAAGAAAAAAAACGATAATAGATATTCACACGAAACAAAACCCCCAAAACAAGAAGAAGAAGAAAAAAAAAACGATAATAGATATTCACACGAAACAAAACCCCCAAAACAAGAAGAAAAGAAGGAAAAACGATAATAGATATTCACACGAAACAAAACCCACAAAACAAGAAGAAGAAGGGAAAAAAAAACGATAATAGATATTCACACGAAACAAATCCCCCAAAACAAGAAGAAAGAAGAAAAAAAAGCGATAATAGATATTCACACGAAACAAAACCCCCAAAACAAGAAGAAGAAGAAGGAAAAAAAACGATAATAGATATTCACACGAAACAAAACCCCCAAAACAAGAAGAAAAGAAGAAAAAAAAGCGATAATAGATATTCACACGAAACAAAACCCCCAAAACAAGAAGAAGAAGAAGGAAAAAAAACGATAATAGATATTCACACGAAACAAAACCCCCAAAACAAGAAGAAGAAGAAAAAAACGATAATAGATATTCACACGAAACAAAACCCCCAAAACAAGAAGAAGAAGAAAAAAAAAAAGGATAATAGATATTCACACGAAACAAAAACCCCAAAACAAGAAGAAGAAGGAAAAAAAAAACGATAATAGATATTCACACGAAACAAAACCCCCAAAACAAGAAGAAGAAGGAAAAAAAAAACGATAATAGATATTCACACGAAACAAATCCCCCAAAACAAGAAGAAGAAGAAGAAAAAAAACGATAATAGATATTCACACGAAACAAATCCCCCAAAACAAGAAGAAGAAGAAGGAAAAAAAAACGATAATAGATATTCACACGAAACAAAACCCCCAAAACAAGAAGAAGAAAAAAAAAACGATAATAGATATTCACACGAAACAAAACCCCCAAAACAAGAAGAAGGAAAAAAAAACGATAATAGATATTCACACGAAACAAAACCCCCAAAACAAGAAGAAGAAAAAAAACGATAATAAATATTCACACGAAACAAAACCCCCAAAACAAGAAGAAGAAGGATGAAATAAAACGATAATAGATATTCACACCAAATTCAACCCCCAAAACAAGAAGAAGAAGGAAAAAAAATACGATAATAGATATTCACACGAAACAAAACCCCCAAAACAAGACGAAGAAGGAAAAAAAAACGATAATAGATACTCACACGAAACAGAACCCCCAAAACAAGCAGAAGAAGAAAAAAAAACGATAATAGATATTCACACGAAACAAAACCCCCAAAACAAGAAGAAGAAGAAAAAAAAACGATAATAGATATTCACACGAAACAAATCCCCCAAAACAAGAAGAAGAAGAAAAAAAAACGATAATAGATATTCACACGAAACAAAACCCCCAAAACAAGAAAGAAGAAAAAAAAAAAAAACGATAATAGATATCCTCGCAAAACAAAACCCCCAAAACAAGAAGAAGAAGAAGAAAAAAGACGATAATAGATATTCACACGAAACAAATGCCCCAAAACAAGAAGAAGAAGAAGAAAAACAATAATAGATATTCACACGAAACAAAACCCCCAAAACAAGAAGAAGAAGAAAAAAAAAACGATAATAGATATTCACACGAAACAAAACCCCAAAAACAAGAAGAAGAAGAAAAAAACGATAATAGATATTCACACGAAACAAAAACCCCCAAAACAAGAAGAAGAAGAAAAAAAAAACGATAATAGATATTCACACGAAACAAATCCCCCAAAACAAGAAGAAAAAGAAGAAAAAAAACGATAATAGATATTCACACGAAACAAAAACCCCCAAAACAAGAAGAAGAAAAAAGACGATAATAGATATTCACACCAAACAAAACCCCCAAAAGAAGAAGAAGAAGAAAAAAACGATAATAGATATTCACACGAAACAAAACCACCAAAACAAGAAGAAGAAGAAGAAGAAAAAAACGATAATAGATATTCACACGAAACAAAACCCCCAAAACAAGAAGAAGAAGAAGAAAAAAACGATAATAGATATTCACACGAAACAAAACCCCCAAAACAAGAAGAAGAAGTAAAAAAACGATAATAGATATTCACACGAAACAAAACCCCCAAAACAAGAAGAAGAAGTAAAAAAACGATAATAGATATTCACACGAAACAAAACCCCCAAAACAAGAAGAAGAAGCAAAAAAAAAAACGATAATAGATATTCACACGAAACAAAACCCCCAAAACAAGAAGAAGAAGGAAAAAAAAACGATAATAGATATTCACACGAAACAAAACCCCCAAAACAAGAAGAAGAAGCAAAAAAAAAAACGATAATAGATATTCACACGAAACAAAACCCCAAAACAAGAAGAAGAAGCAAAAAAAAAACGATAATAGATATTCACACGAAACAAAACCCCCAAAACAAGAAGAAGAAGGAAAAAAAAACGATAATAGATATTCACACGAAACAAAACCCCCAAAACAAGAAGAAGAAGCAAAAAAAACGATAATAGATATTCACACGAAACAAAAACCCCAAAACAAGAAGAAGGAAAAAAAACGATAATAGATATTCACACGAAACAAAACCCCAAAAACAAGAAGAATAAGAAAAAAAAACGATAATAGATATTCACACGAAACAAAACCCCAAAAACAACAAGAATAAGAAAAAAAAAACGATAATAGATATCCACACCAAACAAAACCCCCAAAACAAGAAGAATAAGAAAAAAAAACGATAATAGATATTCACACGAAACAAAACCCGCAAAACAAGAAGAAGAAGAAGAAAGAAAAAACGATAATAGATATTCACACGAAACAAAAACCCCAAAACAAGAAGAAGAAGAAGTAAAAAAAAAACGATAATAGATATTCACACGAAACAAAACCCCCAAAACAAGAAGAAGAAGAAGGAAAAAAAACGATAATAGATATTCACACGAAACAAAACCCCCAAAACAAGAAGAAAAAAAAAAACGATAATAGATATTCACACGAAACAAATCCCCCCAAAACAAGAATAAGAAGCAAAAACAAAAACGATAATAGATATTCACACGATAAAGAGTAATTAAGGGACCCATTAAGGGATGGGGAAATTTGCATAATTCCATCAGAGGAAATTATGGCTCGAGAGAAGAGGAATTTCCGGCGGCGAGACGTGTAGGTTCTCAATAACGAAACCCACTGGGGACGGGGAGGAAGGGGGGGGAGGGGATGGTGAGGGGGGGGAGGGGATGGTGAAGGGGGGGGGTGAGGATGGTGAAGGTGGGGGGGTGAGGAGGGTGAGGGGGGTGAAGGTGAATATGGTGATGGTGAGTGGAAGGTGAGGTTGAGGATGGTGAGGATGGGGAGGGGGGTGAGGATGGTGGGGGGGTGAAGGTGGGGGGTGAGGATGGTGAAGATGGTGATGGGGAGGGGAAGGTGAAGGTGAGGATGGTGATAGTGATGGTGAAGATGGTGATGGGGAGGGTGGTGAGGAGATGGTGATGGTGAGGGGAAGGTGAAGGTGATGAAGGTGAGGATGGTGATGGGGAGGGGAAGGTGATGAGGGTGGGGGTGAGGATGGTGAAGGTGGGGGTGAGGGTGGTGAGGGAGAGGATGGTGATGGCGATGATGGTGACAGTGATGGTGAAGGTGGGGGTGAGGATGGTGAGGGGATGGTGATGGTGAAGGTGGGGGTGAGGATGAGGATGGTGAGGGGAAGGTGATGAGGGTGGGGGTGAGGATGGTGAAGGTGGGGGTGAGGATGAGGATGGTGATGATGAAGGTGATGAGGATGATGATGGTGATGGTGGTGGTTATGATGGTGAGGATGGTGATTTTGATAACATTGGTC
>NC_091591.1:24323344-24328853 GCF_042767895.1 Penaeus vannamei | reverse complement strand
CTTTTCCCCCCTCCTTCCCCCCTCCCTCCCTCCCTCCCTCTCTTTCTCTTTCTCTTTCTCTTTCTCTTTCTCTTTCTCTTTCTCTCTCTCTTCTCTCTCTCTCTCTCTCTCTCTCCCTCTCTCTCTCCCCCTCTCTCTCTCCCCCTCTCCCTCCCCCTCTCCTCCTCTCCCCTCTCCCTCTCTCCCCCTCTCTCTCCCTCTCCCTCTCTCTCCCTCTCCCTCTCTTCCTCCCTCCCGGTCTCCCTCTATCTTCTCTTTAGCATAGGATCTCCTTCTTTCTCTCAGAATATATTGTTTGTTCAATTCATTTCCGTGTTTGGTCAAAATGGGCGTGACATCTTTCTCGCCTGTCCGTTGTGTAGATAGGCGTGTCCTTTCTCTTCCTCTCTCTTTTAATTTCTCTCTCTCTCTCTCTCTCTCTTTCTTTCTTTCTTTCTTTCTTTCCTCTTTTTTTTCTTTCTTTCTTTCTTTCTTTCTTTCTTTCTTTCTTTCTTTCTCTCTTTCTCTCTTTCTCTCTCTTTCTCTCTCTCTCTGTCTATCTCTCTCTGTCTATCTCTCTCTCTCTCTCTCTGTCTATCTCTCTCTCTCTCTCTCTTTCTCTCTCTCTCTCTCTCACTCTCTCTCTCTCACTCTCTCTCATGCTCTGCTTAAGCTCACTCTTTGAAACACTGTAAATAAACCTTTCTCTCCTCTCTCTCTCTCTCTCTCTCTCTCTCTCTCTCTCTCTCTCTCTCTCTCTCTCTCTCTTTCACTCTCTTCTCTCCTCTCTCCTACTCCCTGCCTCCTCCTCGCCCAGCCATTCTCCCTCTCAGTCCCTCTCCTCATTTTCCAACCTGTCACCTTGACATCCCCTGTCTCGCCCCCCCTCATTCCCTCATTCCCTCATTCCCTGGCCACATTAGCATTTTTCTCTGATTTGTATAGCATTGTTGGAACGGAAATGTGTCGTGCGGGAGAGGTAGAGAGGCAGGCAGGCAGGATGGGTGAGTGGGTGTGAGTGGGTGGGTGTGAGTGGGTGAGTGAGTGGGTGTGATGGGTGAGTGAGTGGGTGTGATGGGTGAGTGTATGTGGGTGTGATGGGTAAGTGTATGTGAGTGAGTGGGTGTGATGGGTGAGTGTATGTGAGAGAAGGTGATGGGTAAGAAGAAGAAGAGAAGAAGGAGAGAGTGTGTGGCAGAGAGAGAGAGAGAGAGTGTGTGTGTGTGTGTGTGTGTGAGGAGCTTGGGTGAGTTGAGTGGGTGTGATTCGAGTGCGTCTTCCTACAAGGCCGATGTCCAGAGTATAGGATTATTGAGTTCCCTCCGTTCTCGCTGCACGATGCACAGGTTGCCCCCATGCAGCTCCCTCTCCCCCTCTCCCCCTCTCCCCCTCTCCCCCTCTCCCCCTCTCGGCTCCCTCCCCTTCTGATGAAATGGAGATTAAGTGTGGATAAAGTGGATCCAATAAAGATATGGATTTAGTGATAGGGCTGATATTGTTTTTCATTTTTTTTTTTTTTCAAACTCTCAATCTCTTTCTCTCTCATCTTTCTCTCTCTCTCTCTCTCTCTCTCTCTCTCTCTCTCTCTCTCTCTCTCTCTCTCTCTCATCTTTCTCTCTCATCTTTCATCTTCTCTCTCTATCTATCGTCTAGTATCTTTCTCTATATATCTCTCTCTCTTGCCCTCTCTTTCTCTCTCTCTCTCATCTTATTCTCTCTCTCTTATCATCTTTCTATCTCTCTCTCTCTCTCTCTCTCTCTCTCTCTCTCTCTCTCTCTCTCTCTCTCTCTCTATCTATCTATCTATCTATCTATCTATCTCTATCTCTTATATCTATCTCTTTCTGTCTCTCTCTATCTCTATATCTCTCTTGTTCTCTCTTCTGTCTATCTCTCTCTCTCTCTCTCTCTCTCTCTCTCTCTCTCTCTCTCTCTCTCTCTCTCTCTCTCTCTCTCTCTCTCTCTCTCTCTCTCTCTCTCTCTCTCTTTCTCTCTCTCCCCCTCTCCCCCTCTCTCTCCCCCTCCCTCTCCCTCTCCCCCTCTCCTCTTCCTCTCTTTCCCTTGCTCGTTGTCACCGTCTGTCAATCTTGTCTACCACTCCCTCTTTTCCCCCTCCTTCCCTCCCTCCCTCTCTCCCTCCCTCCCTCTCTCCCTCCCTCCCTCTCTCCCTCCCTCCCTCTCTTCCTCCCTCTCTCCCTCCCTCCCGCCTCTGCCCACGTCTCCGCAGTGCAATCCGATCAGCTGTCATGAATCTGCATGGCAAGACGGGGACGGGATCTCGAGATGGACTTCGTTCGTAATGCGATACGTTACGACTCGGCGCTCCACATGCGGCAGGCGGGGGAAATGTGGCGGATTGTTCGTGGGGGTTGGCGGGGGGGGGCGGGGGGGGGGGGGAGAGCACGGTCACGTCACGCGAGGTCGGGAGTGAGTCTGGATGGGGTGTGAGGCGATGTGTGTGGGGCGATGTGTCAGATTGGGTTGGACGTGTTGGCTCGCCGGCTCCGAATGAGGTGGGGAATGAGTATTTTTGTTGTTGTTTGTTTGTTTTTAGTTCGAGGGAGAGGTCGGTGAGGAGATAGATATAAGGAGAGACACGCCGGTAGATATAGTGACGGAAAGGGAGAGGGAGAAGGAGAGGGGAGGGGGAGGGAGGAGAGGAGAGAGGGATTATCGGGGGATGCGACGGCGTGGATGTCAGCCCGTGTGTAGGCGTTTAATAGCGAATGCTTAGCTGACGGAGGTGAAGTCAGCCGGCCTCGTGTACCTGTCCTGCAACCGGCGCGCCTCCTCCTCTCCTCCGGCCCGTCTGCCTGCCTGGTTGGTAATCATAGCAACGTCTGCAATATTGATGCGAAACCATGTGGCCTCAGTGTGTGTGTGTGCCCGTGTGTGTATCAGCTTGCGTGTGTGCGTTAGTGTGTGCGTGTGTAGGCCTCGGGCAGGCTACCGTGTCGCCGCACACCGAGGCCGGCCCTGCGTCCTGGGCTATTGATGGGGGATTATAGTGCCTCGCAATCTCCCCCTCCCCCCTTTCCCCCCTCCACCTCCCCTTCCTCCCCTCTCTCTCTCCCTCCCCTGCCCTCCCTCCGCGACCTGTCTCGCCCCTGCCCTCCCTCCTCTCTCCCTCCCTCCCCTGCCCTCCCCCTCTCCTCCTCCCTCCTGCCCTCCCTCTCTCTCTCCCCTCCCTCCCTGCCCTCCCTCCTCTCTCCTGCTTCTTGCCCTCCCTCCTCTCTCTCCCTCCCTTGCCCTCCCTCCTCTCTCCCTCCCTCCCCTGCCCTCCCTCCTCTCTCCCTCCCTTACCCTCCCTCCGCGCCCTGTCTCGCTCTCACCCTCGTCTGTTGGACTTTTTCTAGTCTTTTCTTTCTCTCTCCTTTGAGTCTTGTTCCTTTTTTTCCGTTTTGTTTCCCTTCGTCGGCCTTTTCCTTATTCCTCGCTTTGACTTGACCTATCTTTTGCTTTTCCCCTCTTCCTCGTCTTTACCTTATTCCTCCACTTCTCCCCTTCCATTTTCCCTTACTTTCTCATTTTGTTTATTCCCTATCTCTTCTCCCAGTCCTTTCCTTCGTTCCCGTCCTTCTCTCTTTACGTCATTTCCCCCCTCCCACTCCTTTTCTTACCCTACTTTCCCACTTCCTCCCCTTCCCCCATTTTTCCTTTCCCTCCTCCCTCCGTCTTTTTTTCCCTTCCCTTTTCATTACCCCCCAGTTTTCCCTCCCCTCCCTCACTTCCCTCCCTTCCTCTTTTTTACGCTCCCTCCCTCCCTCCGTCTTTTTACGCTGCTCCCTCCCCCTCCTCCTTCCGTCTCTTTCCCATCCCCTCTCTCTCTTCCTTCCTTCCTCTTCCTCCTTCGCGTTTCCTCCCTCCCTCCCTCTCCTCTTTCCGTCTTTTCTCCCCTCCCTCGTCTCCCCTCCTCTACACTCCCCTCCCTCCTCTCCCTCTAATCGTCTTTTTCCTTCCTTCCTCTCCCCCTCACTTTTCCCCCTTCCTTCCTTTTCCCTCCTGTACTGCTCCCTGCCGTCTCCTCCCTCTCTGTATTCCCCACACCGTCCTCTCCCACCTCCTCTCTCCCTCCTCACTTTCCCCCTCCCTCCTCTCCTCCCTCCCTCCTTTTCCCCTCCCTCTCTCTCTCCTCCACTCCTCCTCCCTCCCTCTCCTCTCTCCGTCTTTCCCCCCTGCACTCCCCTCCCTCCTCTTCTCCCCCCCCACCCTTCTCCTCGTCAGCCCAGAAAGAGCTCAGAAGCAGGGCACGGCAACGTGGAAAGATCCTGTGCGGGGCGCGTCATCTGGAGAGCGGTGGGGTGGGGCGCGGGGTGGTGGAGCGGTGGGGTGGGGCGCGGGGTGGTGGAGGGGGCGGGCGGCGGGCGGGGAACGGGCGTGGCGGACGATTTCAGGCGGGCGTGCGGTCTTTGGAGGGGGGGGGGGCGGTGGCGAGGGAGAAGGAGGGAGGGGAGGGGGCGAGGAGAGAAAAGGAGGGTGAGGGGAGGGTGACAAGGAAGATTGAGAGGGAGAAGGTATTGACGAAGGAAGAGGGAGGGTAGGAGAGGAGAAGGAGAGGGAGAGAGAATAAGAAGAGAGAATGGGGGGGGATGAGGGTGAGGGTGGAGGGGAAGAGGAGAGGAGAGGGAGAGGGGATGGTTGAAACGAAAGGACGGTTGGAGGTTATTGGGGATGGAAGGGGAAGTGGGGAGAGGAGGAGGAGGAGGGGGTTGGGGATGGTTTGTTGGGGAGTTTGGGGAATCTTGAAGTAGTGTTGGGAGGGATGAGGTATTGGGTTGAGGAAGAGGGGGGAGGGAGGAGTGATTGGTTTCTAGTGGAGGGGGGAGGGGGCCTAAACTGGTAGTACTAGGTCTCGGTCACGCTAAGGTGGGATGATAGAATTACGTGGAGAACGGGGAATAGAAGCAGCAGGAGGAGAAGGAGAAGGAGGAGGAGGAGAAGCAGCAGGAGAAGGCGGAGGAGGAGGAGGAGGAGGAGAAGCAGCAGGAGGAGGCGGAGAAGGAGGAGGAGGCGGAGAAGGAGAAGGAGAAGGAGAAGGAGAAGGAGAAGGAGAAGGAGAAGGAGAAGGAGGAGATGAAAACACTAATGATAGTGATGGTGATGATAACATTGAAGAAGGTGGTGACAACAGGGTAAGAGTAACAGCAGTATCTGATGGTGACGATAGTAGCAAGAATAATGATGATGATAATGGTATTAATGACAGTGGCAATAATGATGGCAATAATAATAATGATGTTAATGGTATTAATAGTAAAGAGAATAGGTATAATAATGATGATAATAATAATAATAGTAAGAATGATCATGAAAATAATAATGATAATAACGAAGAGGGGAAGAAAAATGAGAAGAGAGAGAGAGGAGAAAGAGCCGCGAAATAGCAAGAGGAAAGAGGACCGAAAGAATGAAGCGCCGATACGTGTCAAGACTGACTGACTGCCGGGAATGGCTGGCAAAAAAAAAAAAAAAGGGAGAGGAGAGACAGAGAGAAAGGGAAGAGAGAGAGAGAGAGAGAGAGAGAAGAAGA
>NC_091591.1:24305844-24308344 GCF_042767895.1 Penaeus vannamei | reverse complement strand
AAAATAGCAAACCGAGCTTTTTAAGGCGAGCCAAAGAACCTGACGTCCCGAGGACCGATGGACACTCGAGTGAATATATTGATCATTTTGTGAGGGATCTGCGCGCGCAGGTTATCTGACCTCCTCTTTCTCCTCCTCCTCCCACTCCTCCTCCTCCTCCTCATTTTCGCCTTCCTTCTGCCTTCTTCTGCCTTCTCCTCTTCCTCCTCGTCTTTATCCTCCTTTTTTTTTCGTCTATCCTTCATCGTTCCCAGCTCCCTGCTCAAGTAGACTTCCTATTATTTTTTTTCTTTCGTTTTCTTCAATTCTCATGTTCCTTCCTTCCTTTCTCCCCTCCTTTCTTCCTTCCTTTCTTCCCTCCTTTCTTCCCTCCTTTCTTCCTTCCTTCCCTTCTTTATTCCTTTCTCTTCCTCTTCCCTATGTAAGTATTGGATGTTCATTATCTCTTAGTTGTCGCAGTTGCATGTGTGTATCCACATGTTAAGTGTGAGTGTGTGTGAGTGTGTGTGTGTGTGTGTGTGTGTGTGTGTGTGTGTGTGTGTGTGTGTGTGTGTGTGTGTGTGTGTGTGTTTAAGCAATCCGTATGTGTGTTCGTAAGTGTAAGCACAGTGTGTGTGTGTTTAAGCAATCCGTATGTGTGTTCGTAAGTGTAAGCACAGTGTGTGTGTGTGTGTGTGTGTGTGTTTAAGCAATCCGTGTGTATGTTCGCAAGTGTAAGCACAGTGTGTGTGTGTGTGTGTGTGTGTGTGTGTGTGTGTGTGTGTGTGTGTGTGTGTGTGTGTGTGTGCGTGCGTGTGTGTGAGTTAGCAATCCGTGTGTGTGTTCGTAAGTGTAAGCACAGTGTGTGTGTGTGTGTGTGTGTGTGTGTGAGTTTGAGCAATCCGTGTGTGTGTGTGTGTGTGTGTGTGTGTGTGTGTGTGTGTTCATAAATGTAAGCACAGTGTGTGTGTGTTTGTGCGTGCGTGTGTGTGTGTGCGTGTGTGCGTGTGTGAGTGTGTGCGTGCGTGCGTGCATCGGAGTGCGGGCGAGCGTGCGGGGCCGAGGATGATCCGCGTGTTGTCGAGTTGCCGGGACGTCGCACTGTCTGCGAGCGCCGCGTCTCAGCTGAAGCCACTTTGGTCTTGTTTACTCCTGTTGTAGTCAAATGCCATGGGTATAAGGTCTTCATTGTCTCTTCTCTTCTTCCACTTCCTCCTTCCCCCCCTTTTCTCGCGTTATTTCTGCTGTTTCTCCTTCTTCCCCTTCCCTCCTTCCCCCCTTTTCTCGCGTTATTTCTGCTGCTTCTCCTTCTTCCTCTTCTCTTCTATTTCTGCTGTTTCACCTTCTTCCCCTTCTGGCGCTTCCTCTTGTTTTTTTCCTTCTTATATCCCTCTTTCCTTTCATCTCTCCCGCCTCCTCTTTCTGCCTTTCCTTCTCCTTTCTCCTATTCCTTCTCCATCTTTACTTTCCCCCTTTCCTTCCATTTCTTCGTTCTCCTATCCCTCCCTCATCCTTCCCCTCTTCTCTTTTTTTCTATATATTTTTTTTTCTTTTTCTTAAGTTATCTTATTCTACCATTTGTATCAATTTCTTTATCTCTTCCCCCACGCTTTCTCTTCCAAATCAATGTCACTTCACTTTCTGTTGGATATCGACTTGTTTCACGTTTTTTCCTCTTTCTTATCTCTTGTATGCTCTTCTCCCCTTTTCATTCCAGTCACTCCCCCCCCAATTCCCCCTTCCATCCCTCCATTCCTCCCCTATCTCTCCCATCCATCCCTATCCTCCTCTCTCCTCCCCGTCTCCTCCATCTCACTCCCGCTTCCTCTTCTCCCACTCTCATCCTACTCGTTTTTCCCCTATCTCATATTCCCATCCCACTCCCTCTCCCTCTTCTCCCCCTCCCCCTTTCTCTCTTCCTCCCTCTCTCGTTCCCAGTCATTACCATCCCCTCATTTCCCTTCCCCTATCCCTCTCATTTCCCCTCCTTCCCTCATTTCCCCCTTCCTTCTGTATTTCCCCATCCCTCCCCCATCCCCTCCTCCATTTCCCTCTTCCCTCCCTTCCCCCCTCCTCCATCTCCCCTTCCCTCCCTTCCCTCCCCCATCTTCCCTTTCCCCTCCCCTCCTCCTCCTTTCACCCTCCCCTCCCTTCCTCCTCCATCTCCCCCTTCTTCCTCCTCCATCTCCCCTTCCCCTCCTCCATTTCCCCTCTCCTTTCCCTATCTCCCCATCTTCCTCCATCATTCCCCCTCCCTTCCCCCCTCCCTTCCCCTCCTCCATTTCCCCCTCCCCTCACCCATCTCCCTCCTCCCCTTCCCCATCTCCCCATCTCCCCCCCCCCCCTATCCCCCCGGGTGTGTGTTGTATATTAACTGCAGGAAGAGGCCCGCCCCCCCCCCCCCCCCGGATCGAGCTGGCGGGGGAAGCTACCTTGGGTCCCGAATATTGATCAGTCGCTTCTCTTACCTCTTATTGACGTCCCGGGAAGGGTGGGGGGGTGGGGGGGTCTGGGGGAGGGG
>NC_091591.1:24280844-24295844 GCF_042767895.1 Penaeus vannamei | reverse complement strand
GGGAGTGGTGTGATGTGCGTGTGATTGGGATTGGTGTTGATGTGCGTGTGATTGGGAGTGGTAAGATGTGCGTGTGATTGGGGGTGGTGTGATTGGGAGTGGTGTGATGCGTGTGATTGGGAGTGGTGATGTGCGTGATTGGAGTGGTGTGGATGTGCGTGTGATTGGGAGTGGTGTGATGTGCGTGTGATTGGGAGTGGTGATGTGCGTGTGATTGGGAGTGGTGTGATGTGCGTGTGATTGGGAGTGGTGTGATGTGCGTGTGATTGGGAGTGGTGATGTGCGTGTGATTGGGAGTGGTGTGATGTGCGTGATTGGGAGTGGTGTGATGTGCGTGTGATTGGGTGGTGTGATGCGTGATTGGAGTGCGTGATGTGCGTGTGATTGGGGGTGGTGTACTGGGGAGGGTGATGTGCGTGTGATTGGGGTGGTGATTGGGGAGTGGTGTGATGTGCGTGTGATTGGGAGTGGTGTGATATGTGTGATTGGGAGTGCGGATGTGCGTGTGATTGGGAGTGGTGTGATGTGCGTGTGATTGGGAGTGGTGCGGATGTGTGTGTGATTGGGAGTGGTGTGATGCAATGATTGGGAGTGGTGTGATGCTGTGTGATTGGGGGTGTGCACGGGAGTGGTGTGGATGCGTGTGATTGGGAGTGGTGTGATGTGCGTGTGATTGGGAGTGGTGTGATGTGCGTGTGATTGGGAGTGGTGTGGATGCGCGTGATTGGGAGTGTGTGATGTGCGTGTGATTGGGAGTGGTGGATGTGCGTGTGATTGGGAGTGGTGTGATGTGTGTGATTGGGGGTGGTGGATGTGCGTGTGATTGGGGGTGGCGTGATGTGCGTGATTGGGAGTGATGTGATGTGTGTGTGATTGGGGTGGTGTGGGATGTGCGTGTGATTGGGAGTGGTGTTGATGTGCGTGTGATTGGGGAGCGGTGTGATGTGCGTATGATTGGGAGTGGTGTGATGTGCGTGTGATTGGGAGTGGTGATGTGCGTGTGATTGGGAGTGGTGTGATGTGCGTGTGATTGGGAGTGGTGCAGGATGTGCGTGTGATTGGGAGTGGTGTGATGTGCGTGTGATTGGGGAGTGGTGTGATGTGCGTGTGATTGGGAGTGGTGTGATGTGCGTGTGATTGGGAGTGGTGTGGATGTGCGTGTGATTGGGAGTGGTGTGGGATGTGCGTGTGATTGGGAGTGGTGTGGATGTGCGTGTGATTGGGGGTGGTGTGATTGTGAGTGGTGTGATGCGTGTGATTGGGAGGCAGGATGTGCGTGTGATTGGCGGGTGGTGTGATGTGCGTGTAGGAGTGGTGGATGTGTGTGTGATTGGGAGTGGTGTGATGTGCGTGCATTGGGAGTGGTGTGATGTGCGTATGTGATTGGGGTGCGTGTGATTGGGAGTGGTGTGATGTGCGTGTGATTGGGAGTGGTGGTGATGTGCGTGTGATTGGGAGTGGTGTGGATGTGCGTGTGATTGGGAGTGGTGTGATGTGCGGTGTGATTGGGAGTGGTGTGGATGTGCGTGTGATTGGGGGTGGCGTGATGTGCGTGTGATTGGGAGTGGTGTGATGTGCGTGTGATTGGGAGTGGTGTGATGTGCGTGTGATTGGGAGTGGTGTGATGTGCGTGTGATTGGGGGTGGCGGTGATGTGCGTGTGATTGGGAGTGGTGTGGATGTGTGGTGTGATTGGGGAGTCGGTGTTGATGTGCGGATTGTGATTGGGGGTGTGGGTGATGGAGACGTGTGGTGTTGGGGTGAGTCTGTGTGCGTTTGCGGATTTGCTGAGTCATGTTTTAAGGATTCGGACATGAGGTGTGTTCTAGTTGACATGAGAATACCCCCTCCCCCCCCCCCCCTCTGTCTCCACCTATGTCCCTCGGTCCTCCCCTCCCTCCCCGTCCTCTTTCTTTCTCTCCCCCACCATTTCCCTCTCTCCCTCTATTCACTTATCCTCTCGCCGTTCTTACGCCTCCGCCTTCCCTCTCCTACTCCCTTCTCCCCTTCCCCTACTCTCTCCACCTGCCCTCCCTGCCTATTCCCCTTCCACCCTTCCCTCCTCCCCTACCCCTCCCCACCTGTCTCTTCCCTACTCCCCTTTCCCCTCCCTACTCCCCTCCCCCTCCCTACTACCCCCTCTCCCTCCCTCTATACTCCCCTCTCCCTTCCCTCTATATCTTTCCCTCTCCCCCCTCTATACTCCCTGCCCTACCCCTCCCTCTATACTCCCCTCTCCCCCCTCTATACTCCCTCTCCCTCCCTCTATACTCCCCCTCTCCCCCACCTCTATACTCCCCTCTCCCCCTCTCCCCCCTCTATACTCCCCTCTCTCCCCCCTCTATACTCCTCTCCCCCTCTATACTCCCCTCTCCCCCTCTCCCCTCTATACTCCCTCTCCCCCCCTCTCTATACTCCTCCTACTCCCCCCTCTATACTCCCCTCTCCCCCCTCTATACTCCCCTTCCCCCCTTCCTTACTCCCCTCTCCCCATCTTGCCATCTGGTTACCGCCGGCGAGTGACAGGCATCTGCCGGTCTCCTCAGCGCAGTGCCATGCTCCTGCCTTCGGAAATTGGGTTATAGGCTGCATGAAGGAAGAAGGGCAGAGGGGAAGGTGGGGTGGCTGGGTGGGGGGGGAGGGGGAGGGGAGGGGAGGGAGGAAGATGATGATTGGAGTGTCATGATGGGAACGTCTTTCTCTTTCTCTTTCTTTCTTTCTTTCTTTCTTTCTCTTTCTTTCTTTCTTTCTTTCTCTCTCTTTCTCTCTTTCTTTCTCTTTCTTTCTTTCTCTCTTTCTTTCTTTCTCTCTTTCTTTCTTTCTCTCTTTCTTTCTTTCTCTCTTTCTTTCTCTCTTTCTTTCTTTCTTTCTCTCTCTCTCTCTCTCTCTCTCTCTCTCTCTCTCTCCCTCCCTCCCTCTCTCTATCTCTCTCCCTATCTCTCTCTCTTTATCTCCCTATCTCTCCTTCTCCCTCTCTTTTCCTTCCTTCCTCTTTCCCATCCTCTCCCTCTTCCCATCCCTTCTCCCTCTCTTTCCCATCCCTCTCCCTCTCTTTCCCATCCTCTCTCCCTCTCTTTCCCATCCCTCTCCTCTCTTTCCCATCCTCTCCCTCTCTTTCAACCTTTTCCTCCCTCTCGCTCTCACTCTCTCTCTCCCTTCCCCTCCCCCACTTATCCATTAATCTCAAGTAACTCTCTTGCTCATCTCTCTGTTCTCCACTTCCCCTACCTCCTCTCACTTCTCTCTCTCCTCTCTTGTCCGCTCTCTGTTTTCCATTTTTATACTTCAGTTTCCCTCTTCAACAACCCCCCCCCCCAACCTCTTCAAGTCTGAAACATGTCACTGGCCTACATTTCCCCGGCCTTCTTTCTCCTCCTCTCGCTCCTTTTCCTCCTGTTCCTCCTGTTCTTTCCCCTCCCAGTTACCCTCTTCTTCCTTTGCCTCCTCCTCCTCCTCCTACTTCCCTTCCTCCTTTTTTCTCTCTTCCTACCCCCCCCCCATTCCCTTTTTATCTCACCCTCCCCTTTTTTCTCCTCCTCCTCCCTCCTTCCCTCCCTCCTCTCCTTTTCCTCCTCCTCCCTCTCTCCTTTTCCTCCTCCTCCTCTCCCTGCCCTCCCTCCTCCCTCCCTTTCTCCTCCCTCCTCCTCCTCTCTCCCTCCCTCCCTCCCTCCCTCCCTCCCTTTTCTCTCCTCCCTCCTCCTTCCCTCCCTCCCTTTCTCCCTCCTCCTTTTCCTCTCCTCTCCTCGACCTCCCTTTCTCTCCTCCCTCCTTCCCTCCCTGCTCCCTCCCTCCCTCCCTTCCTCCGCCCCTCCCTCCCTCCCTCCTCCCTTTCTCTCCTCCTCCTTCCTCCTCCCTCCCTCCCTTTTCCTCCTCCTCCGCCTCCTCCTCCTCCTCCTTTTTCCTTCCTCTCCCCCTCGACCTCCCCTTTTCCTCCTCCCTCCTCCCTCCCACCCCTCCTCTCCTCCTCTCCTTCTCCCTCCTCCCTCCCTTTTCTCCTCCTCCTCCCTCCCACCCTCCCTCCCTCCCTCCCTCCCTCCCTCCCTTTTCTCCTCCTCCGCCTCCTCCTCCTCCTCCTTTTTCCTCCCCTCTCCCCCTCGACTGGGAACCCACACCGCCGCGAGACCCGATATAGGATATTGAAATGTACAGCCAGGAGATTGAGTCCCTGACAGCGATGGGGAGGGAGGGGGAAGGGGGAGAGGGAATAGGGGGATGCGGAGGGGGTGAGAGGGAGGGAGGGAGGGAGGGAGGGAGAGAGGGGAGGATGTGGAATGGAAATAGGGAAAGGTGGGGGAGAAGGAGGGGGGGAGTCTGACGGGGTGGGGGTGAGAGGGAGGAGGGAGGAGGAGGGGAGGAGTGTGGAATGGAAATAGGGAAAGGTGGGGGAGAGAGGGGTGGGGGGATGTTCAGACGGGTGGGGGTGAGAGGGAGGGAGTGGAAGGAGGGTGTGGAATGGAAGATAGGGAAATGGTGGCGATGGAGAGATTGGGGTGGGGTGGGGGGAGTTCAGACGGGGTGGGGGTGAGAGGGAGAGGGAAGGGAGGGTGTGGAATGGAAATAGGGAAAGGTGGGGAGAGAGGGCAGGGGAGTTCAGACGGGTGGGGGTGGAGAGGGAGGGAGGGAAGGGAGGGTGTGGAATGGAAATAGGAAAGGTGGGGGAGAGAGGGGTGGGGTGGGGAGTTCAGACGGGGGTGGGGGGTGAGAGGGAGGGAGGGAAGGGAGGGTGGAATGGAAATAGGAAAGGTGGGGGGAGAGAGGGGTGGGGGGGGGAGTTCAGACGGGGTGGGGGTGAGGGAGGAGGGAAGGGAGGGTGTGGAATGGAAATAGGGAAAGGTGGGGGAGAAGGAGGGGGGGGGGGTATTCAGACGGGTAAAATAAAGGAAGTGGAGGTACCGGGTAGAAGGAAGATAGAAATGATGGCGATGGAATCCATTGGAATTGTAAATGGAAGTTGTGTGGAAACCGGATATTAGGTCTTTTTTATTTTATTTATTATTCGTTGCCTACCTCTTTCTCCCCTGTTGTCTCTTTTTTTTCTTGTTTTGTTTTTGTATCTTTTTTTTTTTATGTAAGGGCTTTCATTATGGTCTGAACATTGGTCTGCGAGTGTATACCGAATAATTGTTTGGTGCGTTTCCCCCTTCATATTTACGCGTTTTTTTCGCTCTCTCTTTCTCTTTCTCTTTCTCTTTGTCTTTCTCTTTCTCTTTCTCTTTCTCTTTCTTTCTCTTTCTTTCTCTCTCTCTCTCTCTCTCTCTCTCTCTCTCTCTCTCTCTCTCTCTCTCTCTCTCTCTCTCTCTCTCTCATCTCTCTCTCTCAGCCTCCTCCTCCTCCTCCTCCTCCTCCCTCCTCCTCCTCCTCCGCTTCCATCTTTTCATTGCATCTGCTTCTTCATTTCCGTTCTCTTCGTCTAACCTATTTCATTCTTCACCCATTCTTCATTTCTCCTCCCCCTCCCCCTCTTCCTATCCTACACTTTCTCCTCTTCCTTCTTCTCACTTCCTCCTTTTCCTCCTCCTCACTTCCTCCACCTCCTCCTCCTCCTCCTCCTCACTTCCTCCCCCTTCCTTATTACCTTCCCCCACTTTTCTCCGCTTTCTCGTCTTTCACACCTGTTAACTTTTCCTCTCTCCCCTCTTCCCTCTTTCCTCCCCTCATTTCCTCCTCTCATTTGAACCCTTGCCTTGTTTAGCATTTTATGGCGAGAACCGGAGGTGAGGAAACAGGAAGGAAGAAGAAATAGAAGAGAAGTGGGAAGAGACGGAGAAAGAGGAAGAGGAACACGCGACGATGACGGTTACCTTGTTTTCTCTCATTCTCTCTCTCTCTCTCTCTCTCTCTCTCTCTCTCTCTCTCTCTCTCTCTCTCTCTCTCTCTCTCTCTCTCTCTCTCTCTCTCTCTCTCTCTCTAAAAGGATTATAACGAAAAAGGGAGATAGAAACGAAAGGTGGATAACGATAAATAACAAGGGAAGGGTTGAATGGTAAAGGAAAATAAGCGAAGGATAATGAGGTATACGGATGTTTTGGCAAAGGTGGGTAATGAGGGAAGAGGAAGTGAGGGATAAAGAGATGGATAATGAGGAAGAGAAAGAAGTGAATAGCCAGGGCAGGGGAAGAGAGGGATAAAGAGAAGGATAATGAGGAAGAGAAAAAAAGGAATAGCCAGGGAAGAGAAAGGGAGATAGATAATGAGGAAGAGAAAGAAAGGAATAGCCAGGGCAGAGGAAGAGAAGAATAAAGAGATGGATAATGAGAATAGAAAGAAGGGAATAGCCAGGGCAGAGGAAGAGAAGAATAAAGAGATAGATAATGAGAATAGAAAAAAAGGAATAGCCAGGGAAGAGAAAGGGAGATAGATAATGAGGAAGAGAAAGAAAGGAATAGCCAGGGAAGAGGAAGAGAAGAGAAAGAAGAGGATAACCAGGGAAGAGGAATAGAAGAATAAAGAGATGGATAATGAGAAAAGAAAGAAGAGGATAACTAGGGAAGAGGAAGAGAAGAATAAAGAGAAGAGAAAGAAGAGGATAACCAGGGAAGAGGAAGAGAAGAATAAAGAGATAGATAATGAGGAGAGAAAGAAAGGAATAGCCATGGGAGAGGAAGAGATGGATAATGAGAAGAGAAATAAGGGAAGAGGAAGAGAAGAGAGAGAAGAGGATAACCAGGGAAGAGGAAGAGATGGATAATGAGAAGAGAAATAAGGGAATAGCCAGGGAAGAGGAAGAGAAGAATGAAGAGAAGAGAAAGAAGAGAATAACCAGGGAGACTATTTTAAAAAGATGTAGACAGCGATGAATTCGAGAGGCTGGCAAGGGAATTGGGGATGGATGAAATTAGAATATGAATGGGTGGAAGAGGAGAAGAATAAGGGCGGATAATGAGGATGAAGGAAGGAGGCTTCGAATGAATGAGGGAACGAAGGGAAGGAAGGAAGGAAGGAAGGAAGTGGAGTATGAATGGGTGGAAGAGGAGAAGAATGAGGATGGAGGAAGGAGGGTTCAAAGGAATGAGTTGAACGAAGGCGAAGGAAAGACGGAAGGAAGGGAGAAAGAGAAAGAAAGGAAAGGAGGGAGAACGGGAGGGAAGGAAGAACGGAAAAAAAGGAAGGAAGGAAGGAAGAGAGAAAGAGAGAAAGAGAGGAAGGAAGAGAGAAAGAGAGAAGGAGGACAGAAGGGAGGAGGAAGGGACGGCTGCAGAGAGGAACCGAACGGGGCGAGTGCGGGTCACGTCGCTAACCCCCCTCCCCCCCTAGCCTCGCCCCTCCCTCCCCCTCCTAAGCCTCGCCCTTTCTTCCCTTCCCCCTCTCCCCCGCCCTCTCCCCCCCCCCCTCTCAGCCTCACGCCTCCTCCTCCTTCCTCACTCCCTCTCCATCTCCTCTTCCTCCTCCTCCTCCTCCTCCTCCATCCATACTCCTTCTTCACTCCTCCTCCTCCTCCTCCTCACTTATTCCTCCCCCTCAGCCCGCTCTCTCCCCTCTCATTTTCTTCCCCCCTTGCCTCCCCTCCCTTCCCCTCCCCAACACGCACTTTCTCCCAGGCTGCGCCCCTCACCCACCTCTGCTATCTTTCTCTCCGCCCCTCTCTCTTTCTCTCCTTTAACCTCCACTTCAGCCCTTCTCCCTAGTCTCATCCTCCCTTTTCTCTCCACTTCTCCCCCCCCCCCCTCACTCCCCCTAACCCTCCCCAGATAAGGTCCTGTAGGACCCTGCTATCTTTCTCTCCGTTCCTCTCTTTCTCTCTTTTTCCTTCCTTCCTTCTCCCTGTCTCCTCCTCCCTCTTTCTCTTTTCCTTCTCCCCTCCCTTTCTCCACTCTCCCCCACCCTCGCCTCACTCCCCCCACCCCACCCCAGATAAGCCCCTGTAGGATCTTCAGGGTTAGGATTAGCGGCCCGTGGAATGTCGCTCTGCAGGATTGGGGATTGGGGGTTGGGGACTCGAGCTGGTGGCTGACTGTGACGGGGATTGGGGACCTTGAGCTGGTGACTGTGGTTGGCGGGGATTGGGGGTCGATCTGAACGATTCGGTTGTGGCGGGGATTGGGTGAATCGGAGGGATTGGTTTTAATGGGGATTGGGGACCTTGAGCTGATGACTGTGGTTGGCGGGGATTGGGGGTCGATCTGAACGATTCGGTGGTGGCGGGGATTGGGTGAATCGGGGGGACTGGTGGCGGGGAATAGGGGATTTGACCTGGCTGGTTGTGACGGGGATTGGGGAATCGGGGGGAGGGGTTTTAATGGGGATTGGGGACCTTGATCTGACTGGTTGTGACGGGGATTGGAGAATGAAGATATAAGCTGATTGTAGATGAGATTGAGATTCGATCTGATTGGCTGTGACGGGACTTAGGGATCGGAGACCGGAGCTGACGGGGATTGAGGATTCGAATTTACGGAGTGGCGGGTAGAATGGGGGTTAGGATTGGGGGTGAGGCGTGGGGGGAGAAGAGGGGGGGTGAGGCGTGGGGGGAGAAGGGGGGGTAGGGTGTTGGGGGAGAAGGGGGGGGTAGGTGTTGGGGGAGGTAATTTCGTCGCGTTCGGTAATGATAAGGATTAGGGGTGATAAGGTAGGGCAGCTGTTCCTGATAAACGATAACGATGCGGGTGTGGCAGATGTCTTTTTCTTTTTTTCTCTTTTTCTCTCTCTTTCTCGCTTTCTCTCTTTTTTTCTCGCTCTTTCTCTGTTTCTCTCTTTTTTTCTCCCTTTCTCTTTCTCTTTTCTCTCTCTTTCTCTCTCTTTGTCTCTTTCCCTCTTTCTCTCTCTTTCCCTCTCTTCTCTCTCTCTCTTTCCTCCTCTTTCTCCCTTTCTCTTTCCCTCTCTTTCTCTCTCCCTCTCTTTTTTCCCCTCCTCTTCCCCCTCTCTCTCTCTCTCTCTCTCTCTCTCTCTCTCTCTCTCTCTCTCTCTCTCTCTCTCTCTCTCTCTCTCTCTCTCTCTCTCTCTCTCTCTTCCTCTCATTCCTCATTCTTCTTCCCCCTCTCTCTATCTATCTATCTATCTCGGTCTCTCTCTCTCTCTTCTCTCTCTGTCTCACGTACCTTTTTCATCTCCGTTCATCTCCGTGACCTTAATGGAGGCGTCGCGCTGTCGTCAAGAAAACGGAATCACACTTCAAAAGATTTTTTTTTTTTTTTCCTTCCTTCTCGCCTTCTTCGCGTCATCTTCGCCGCCTGACGGGAGCGGTGCTTGGAACGGCGGCGAGGAGAATCTTTGTCATTTTCGGTGTTCTCGTGTTTTTTCTTCTTCCTTTTCCTTTTTTTTTTTTTTTTTTTTTTTTTTTTTTTTTTTTTTTTTTTTTTGTCTTTGATTCTCTTTCGCTTCTTGTCTGCTTTTGTCATCTTTTTTTTTTTTTTTTTTTTTTTTTACATTTTTGCATTCCCGTTTTCTTCTCATTATTTTTCTTCTCTTGTTCCTCTTCCTATTTCTGTGTTCTTTTTTCTGCTCTTCCTCCTCTCCTTTTTTTTTCCCTTTCATCCCTTGTTGAACTACACCAGAGGGGGGGGGGGAGGGCTAGGAGAATGTGGACGAAGGGAGAAAACGGAAGAAAGAGAGGGAAGGGCGGAAACACGGAGAGAGAGAGAGAGAGTAATAGCGAAAGGCGTAAAAAGGGAAAGCGATTATAGGGAAACGGAGAAAGAGAAGAGGTGGTATGAGGGAGATAGGAAGATGAAGAGGGAAGCGAATAGAGAGAGAAGTGGAATAGGGAGAGGGGTAGAGGGCGGCGAAGAATGTGAAAAGGGGGCATAGCGAGACGAGAAGAGGAAGAGAGGGAGTTTGAATGATGTCGGAGGGTAGTACGAAGTAGGAGCCAAAAGGAAGGAAGGAGAGAGAGAAAGAGAGAGAGAGAGAGAGAGAGAGAGAGAGAGAGAGAGAGAGAGAGAGAGAGAGAGAGAGAGAGAGAGAGAGAGAGAGAGAGAGAGAGAAAGAGAGGGAGAGAGAGAAGAAAGAGAAAGAAAGGGAGCGAAGAGAAAGAGAGAGAAGCGGAAAGCGAGACGAGAGAGAGAGAAAGAAAGAGCGAGAGCAGAGAGAGAGAGAGAGAGAGACCGAGAATGAAAGAAAGAGCGAGAGAGAGCGAGAGAGTGAGAGAGAGAGAGAGAGAGAGAGAGAGAGAGAGAGAGAGAGAGAGAGAGAGAGAGAGAAAGAGAGAGAGAGCGAGAGAGAGCGAGAGAGAGCTTGAGAGAGAGAGAGAAGGCGAGAGAGAGAGCGAGAGAGAGCGAGAGAGAGCGAGAGCGAGGAAGAGAGCGAGAGAGAGAGAGAGAGAGAGAGAGAGAGAGAGAGAGAGAGAGAGAGAGAGAGAGAGAGAGAGAGAGAGAGAGGGAGGGAGAGAGAGAAGAGAGAGGGAGAGAGAGGAAGAGCGAGAGAGAGAGCGAGAGAGAGAGAGCAGAGAGAGAGAGAGAGAGAGAGGGGGGGGGGAGGGGGGTTAAGGTGACATTTTAAAGCCCAAGTGTTTCGTCGTGGCATTGTCTCTCCTCCGTTTTGTCTCGTTCCTTGTCTGACACGCACTCACCTAGCTCTTCCTCATTCTCTCTCTCTCTCTCTCTCTCTCTCTCTCTCTCTTCTCTCTCTCTCTCTCTCTCTCTCTCTCTCTCTCTCTCTCTCTCTCTCTCTCTCTCTCTAAATCTTTCTCTTTCCTCCTTCCTTCGTGCCCTCCTCTCCCCCTTTCTCCTCTTTCCCTTCTCCTCTACCTCCGTCTCCTCTCCTTTCATTCTCTCTCTCTCTCTCTCTCTCTCTCTCTCTCCTCTCTCTCTCTCTCTCTCTCTCTCTCTCTCTCTCTCTCTCTCTCTCTCTCTCTCTCTCTCTCTCTGTCTCTCTCTCTCTCTCTCTCTCTCTCTCTCTCTCTCTCTCTCTCTCTCTCTCTCTCTCTCTCTCTCTCTCTCTCTCTCTCTCTCTCTAAATCTTTCTCTTTCCTCATTCCTTCGTTCCCTCCCTCTCCCCTTTCTCCTCTTTCCCTTCTCCTCTCCCCCTCCCTTCCTTCTACCTCCGTCTCCTCTCCTCTCTCTCTCTCCCTCCCTCCCTCCCTCCCTCCCTCCCTCATTCCCTCCCTCCCTCCCTCATTCCCTCTCCTCTCTCTCTCTCTCTCTCTCTCTCTCTCTCTCTCTCTCTCTCTCTCTCTCTCTCTCTCTCTCTCTCTCTCTCTCTCTCTCTCTCTCTCTCTCTCCCTCTCTCCCTCCCTCCCTCCCTCTCCCTCTCTCCTCTCCCTCTCCCTCTCCCTCCTCTCCCTCTCCCTCTCCTCTCTCTCTCTCTCTCTCTCTCTCTCTCTCTCTCTCTCTCTCTCTCTCTCTCTCTCTCTCTCTCTCTCTCTCTCTCTCTCTCTCTCTCTCTAAATCTTTCTCTTTCCTCATTCCTTCGTTCCCTCCCTCACCTCTTTCTCCTCTTTCCCTTTTCCTCTCCCCCCTCCCTTCCTTCTACCTCCGTCTCCTCTCCTTTCATCTCTCTCTCTCTCTCTCTCTCTCTCTCTCTCTCTCTCTCTCTCTCTCTCTCTCTCTCTCTCTCTCTCTCTCTCTCTCTCTCTCTCCCTCTCTCTCTCCCCCTCCCTCCTTCCCTCTCCCTCTTTCAAGGTATGTCTGCGTACCTACCCTCTCATCCTTCTCTCTCTCCCCTCTCTTCGCACCCGCTTTCCCTTCCGTCCTCTCTCTCTCTCTCTCTCTCTCTCTCTCTCTCTCGCTTCCTTTCCTCCTTATGCCCTCCTCTACCTCTCCCCCCCTCCCCCTCTGCCCCTTCCGTCCGGCGGGAATCCTTTGAGCTTTTTAATGAAGTGACGAAGAGATGCATTCAGCAAACACCTGCTTATTTTTCTCTCTCTTCTCCCCCTTTCGCTGTCGTCTTGGTGTTTATTTTCTGCTTTCGATTTCGTTTTTGTTATTATTATTATTATTATTATTATTACTATTACTGTTCTATGATTTTTTTTTTTTTTTTTGTGGTATTCGAGTTTCGTTTTTCCTTCGCGGTTTGTGGTATATCTTTCTCTGTTCCACTTGAATCTTGGTGACGAACGTACTATTACATTTATGCAAATGTGCGTGTCTGTTTGGGTGTCTTTTGGGTGTCTTTCTGTGTGTGTGCGTCATCCTACAAGCTCACGGAGAATAAATCTGTTCATCTTTCCATTTCTAACACAAACGCACACGCACACGCACACACACATACACATACACATACACATACGCACATACACACACACACGCACACACACACACACACACACACGCACACGCACACGCACACGCACACACACACACACACACACACACACACACACACACACACACACACACACACACACACACACACACACACACACACACACACACACACACACACACACACCTTACCCCAGCGCCCTCTGTCGGTTTTACGTAACTATTCTTTATCCGAAGTCGGCTTTGCGTAAAGATTGGGTACCCGTCTCTCTCTCTCTTTCTCTTTCTCTTTCTCTCTCTTTCCCTCACTCTCTCTCTCTTTCTCTTTCTCTTTCTCTCTTGTTCTCTTTCTCTCTTTCTCTCTCTCTCTCTCTCTCTCTCTCTCTCTCTCTCTCTCTCTCTCTCTCTCTCTCTCTCTCTCTCTCTCTCTCTCTCTCTCTCTCTCTCTCTCTCTCTCTCTCTCCCTCTCCCTCTCCCTCTCCTCTCTCCCTCTCCCTCTCCCTCTCCCTCTCCTCTCTCCTCCCCCCCTCCCTCCCCTCTCTCTCTCTCTCTCTCTCTCTCTCTCTCTCTCTCTCTCTCTCTCTCTCTCTCTCTCTCTCTCTCTCTCTCTCTCTCTCTCTCTCTCCCCCCCCCCCCGGCGTGGAGGCGAGGACGAAGGCGACAGCGAAGCCGAGGCCGGGAGCCGAGTTGTGGTCACCCGCGGCAGGAAATACCGGAACTCCTGGTTCATGTGTCACGGCGCGGGGTTCGTGCTCCGTGGGCGCGGGTGGGTCGACAGGTGTGTCGGCGGGTGTGTCGGCGGGTGTGTCGGCGGGTGGGGGGTTCGGGAAGGAAGAGCAGGGGTTGGGGTATGTGGGTGGGCGAGTTGAAGGGGTGGGGTTTTTTTGCGAAGATTGGAGGAGGGAGAGTGGGGTGAGTGGGTGGATAGGCGGGCGAGTGAGTGGGTGGGGTCGAGAAGGTGGTGCGGTGGGTGGGTGGGTTGGAGAAGGAAGAGCGGGGTTGGGGTATGTGGGTGGGCGGGTTGAAGGGGGTGGGTTTTTTTGCGAAGATTGGAGGAGGGAGAGTGGGGTGGGTGGAGGGGGGGGCGAGCGAGTGGGTGGGTGGGTTGGAGAAGGAAGAGTGGGGTGGGGTATGTAGGTGGGCGAGTTGAAGGGGTGGGTTTTTTTGCGAAGATTGGAGGAGGGAGAGTGGGGTGGGTGGATAGGTGGGCGAGTGTGAGTGGGTGGGTGGGGTCGAGAAGGTAGTGCGGTGGGTGGGTGGGTTGGAGAAGGAAGAGTGGGGTGGGTAGGTGGGTGGGCGAGTTGAATGGGTGGGTTTGCGAAGATTGGAGGAGGGAGAGTGGGCTGGGTGGATAGGTGGGCGAGTGAGTGGGTGGGTGGGGTCGAGAAGGCAGTGCGGCGGGTGGGTGGGTTGGAGAAGGAAGAGTGGGGTGGGTAGGTGGGTGGGCGAGCGAATGGGTGGGTTTTTTTGCGAAGATTGAGGAGGGAGAAGTGGGGTGGGTGGATAGGCGGGCGAGTGAGTGGGTGGGGTCGAGAAGGTAGTGCGGCGGGTGGGCGGGTATGAGAAGGAAGAGTGGGGTGGGTAGGTGGGTGGGCGAGTGAATGGGTGGGTTTGCGAAGATTGGAGGAGGGAGAGTGGGCTGGGTGGATAGGCGGGCGAGTGAGTGGGTGGGGTCGAGAAGGTGGTGCGGTGGGTGGGTGGGTTGGAGAAGGAAGAGTGGGGTGGGTAGGTGGGTGGGCGAGTTGAATGGGTGGGGTTTGCGAAAGGTAGGCGCGTGTGGGGTTGGTGGGTCTGTGGGTGGTTTGGGGTAGTTATTTGCTCTGGGTGGATGTAGGTCGGTGGGCTTGAGTGAGTAGATCTTTGGTGGTTCGGTAGATAGGTGGGCTGAGGTTGGCAGATTTCTGGTGGCTGAGGAGGTGGGTGGGTTGATGGCTTTGGGTGGTTGGGGGTGGTGGTGGGTGCGTGGGTGGGCGTGATTGTGCGCGGGGTGGGTGGTTTTCTGGTTGGCTGTGGGTGGGTGTGGATGTGGTCCGTGTGTGTGTGGAAGAAAGGGAAGGTGGTTGGCGAGGGGGGGGGGGTTCTTGTTTCAGTGTTTCCTGTTCTCTTCTCTCTTTTTTTCCGCTTTTCGCTTTGTCTCCTGTTATCTCTACTATTCTTTTCTTTCTTCCCTTCTTCTCTCTCCCAGTTCTCTCTCCTCTCCCCTCCTCCTCCTCCTCTTTTTAATTTCCCTTGTCATTCCACTTTCCATTTATCATCCTCCCATCTTTTTTGTGTGAACGGACAGACAGTATCAAACACGTTGAGACAAGTTTTCTTTATTCTTTCCATTGTTTCTTCCAGGTTTCTTTTGTCGTTTCAAGGGCGTGATATGCGATCCCCTAGCCAATCTCCCTTTTTAGTGTACATAATCCTTGCTAATAGTGTCTTTCTCTCTTTTCTTTTCTTTCCCGTGTTTCATTCTCTGGTTTCAGTTTCACCCGAGTACCTGTTTGCATCCGGTAGCCCTCTGTCCCTTTCCCTCTCGTTTTATCTCTTCCTTTTCTCTCCTTTTCACTCTTTTTCACCCTTCCACCCATGCCATTACACTCTTAGGCAACCTCCCTCTTTGACACTCTTATCTCCCTTTTACCTTCCACCTCCTTCCTCCCTTTCCCTTGTACTCGTCTCTCCGCTGGTCCTTCCACCCTTCCACCCATGCTCTTCCACTCATGCCCTCCCATGCCCTTCCACTCATACCCTTCAACCCATGTCCTTCCATTCATGCCCTTCAACCCATGCCCTTCCACTTATACCCTGCCACCCATGCCCTTCCACTCATACCCTTCCACTCATACCCTTCCACCCATGCCCTTCCACCCATG